>NC_091373.1:16105075-16165075 GCF_038502225.1 Cherax quadricarinatus
ACCCAAGAAATGTAATTGGTAAATCTTTTAAAGTTGCTAGAAATACTTTTTACAATCCAAAAAGGGACAACCAGCCTTATTCAACTAAAAATATGTTGGTTCTCCCTTACCATGAAAACTTGGTTGATATGCCTTCTCTTCTTAAGATTTTTAATATTAAAGTTGTATTCAAAAATCTTGATACAGTAAAAAAAACTTTTGATAAAGAATTCCCCCCAAAATGCTGATGGATGTGTCAATAAGATTCCTTGTAAAATTTGCGATAAAGTTTATTACGGTCAAACTGGTAAAAATCTCGAACTAAGATTAAAACAACATAAATATAGCATTAGAACTGGACAAGATTCCAATGCTCTATTTATTCATGTAAGAGATTTTAACCATCCAATTGATTTTCAAAAAGTTGAGAAAGTAGTATCAAGCAAGTCCATGGTCGACAGGAATATAATTGAATCTTGTTTCATAAAAAGCAGTTTTGACAATAATATGAATATTTCCTTTGGTTTATATAAATTAGATCCATTTATAATTAATAGAATTTGGGAAGAATTTAATAATACATTGGACAAATAACAATTTTTTAAATTTCTTATTTCTTGGGTAGAATAGTTTGTTGGTGGGTTCTATGAAGGACCTGTCTAGTTCGGCCGGCGGGCCTGCTGTCTCGCGTCAGGTGTTTCGTTGTTGTGGTATCTGATAGTGAGGTGTGGGTTACCCTTTTATATACCTTCCTTTGATGCTTTACTTTCATTGTTCCTTGATAATGTGAGTAGTCACGAAAGCGCTTGGAACTTCTCTATTCTTTCACAGTGGTTGTTTTGCATATTCTGAAATCACCTATTAACTGTGATCTTATTGCATATATATATATATATATATATATATATATATATATATATATATATATATATATATATATATATATATATATATATATATAATTTAATATAATTTAATAATAATTAAACACAATGAAATATATTTTTTCGTTAGGTTCAGAATGATTTTCGTGAAATTATTGCATACACAAATTTTCACTTGTCTTATTCGGCAAGAAGCGTGTTGCTATTTAACCCAAAATCACAAGCTTTACCTGTTCGGCACGACATATCAAAAGACTAATACATTTGCGCACACACACACACACACACACACACACACACACACACACACACACACACACACACACACACAGTCGGATTAAGTTTGCTAAATATACATCTGAAAGAAAATTGAATAAACGATAGTGAATGTGTTTCCTTCTTCGGGTCGCCCTACGATGGTGAGGAAACAGCTGATGTAGTGAAAACAAACGACGACCACTGGTTGTGTAGCAGCTGTAGATGAGCGAAACGTACTAAAATGGAGGGTTACTACACCTAATTCTTTGAGAAGCCTTGAAGGTGCTTTGGACAGACGCGTGTGCGGGAAGTTGCATCTTCCTACCTTTATCAAATCATATGATAACTAAAGTTCCTACAGAGGGCGAAACGTCGTCTCTACAAAAGCTTTTCCCGCAACTTTTTTTTTCGTCATCCAGTCCCACTACGTTTTTCATACGTTCTTTACCTATCTCAGCTCTGCGTAGAGCAAGACACAGTATCTGGACACACTGGGTTGTGGGAAGCGGTTGTGGGAAGCGGTTGTGGGTGGTGGTTGTGGGTGGTGGTTGTGGGAGGCCGTTGTGGGTGGTGGTTGTGGGAGGGCGTTGTGGGTGGTGGTTGTGGGAGGCCGTTGTGGGTGGTGGTTGTGGGAGGCCGTTGTGGGTGGTGGTTGTGGGAGGCCGTTGTGTGTGGTGGTTGTGGGAGGCCGTTGTGTGTGGTGGCTGTGGGAGGCCGTTATGGGTGGTGGTTGTGGGAGGCCGTTGTGGGTGGTGGTTGTGGGAGGCCGTTGTGGGTGGTGGTTGTGGGAGGCCGTTGTGTGTGGTGGTTGTGGGAGGCCGTTGTGTGTGGTGGCTGTGGGAGGCCGTTATGGGTTGTGGTTGTGGGAGGCCGTTGTGGGTGGTGGTTGTGGGAGGCCGTTGTGGGTGGTGGTTGTGGGAGGCCGTTGTGGGTGGTGGTTGTGGGAGGTCGTTGTGGGTGGTGGTTGTGGGAGGCCGTTGTGGGTGGTGGTTGTGGGAGGCCGTTGTGGGTGGTGGTTGTGGGAGGCCGTTGTGTATGGAGGTTGTGGGAGGCCGTTGTGGGTGGTGGTTGTGGGAGGCCGTTGTGGGTGGTGGTTGTGGGAGGCCGTTGTGAGTGGTGGTTGTGGGAGGCCGTTGTGGTTGGTGGCTGTGGGAGGCCGTTGTGGGTGGTGGTTGTGGGAGGCCGTTGTGTGTGGAGGTTGTGGGAGGCCGTTGTGGGTGGTGGTTGTGGGAGGCCGTTGTGGGTGGTGGTTGTGGGAGGCCGTTGTGGGTGGTAGTTGTGGAAGGCCGTTGTGGGTGGTGGTTGTGGGAGGCCGTTGTGTGTGGTGGCTGTGGGAGGCCGTTATAGGTGGTGGTTGTGGGAGGCCGTTGTGGGTGGTGGTTGTGGGAGGCCGTTGTGGGTGGTGGTTGTGGGAGGCCGTTGTGGGTGGCGGTTGTGGGAGGCCGTTGTGTGTGGTGGCTGTGGGAGGCCGTTATGGGTGGTGGTTGTGGGAGGCCGTTGTGGGTGGTGGTTGTGGGAGGCCATTGTGGGTGGCGGTTGTGGGAGGCCGTAATGGGTGGCGGTTGTGGGAGGCCGTTGTGGGTGGTGGTTGTGGGAGGCCGTTGTGGGTGGTGGTTGTGGGAGGCCGTTGTGGGTGGTTGTTGTGGGAGGCCGTTGTGGGTGGTGGTTGTGGGAGGCCGTGGGGGGTGGTGGTTGTGGGTGGTCGTTGTGGGAGGCGGTTGTGGGGGGCCGTTGTGGGTGGTGGTTGTGGGAGGCCGTTGTGGGTGGTGGTTGTGGGAGGCCGTTGTGGGTGGTGGTTGTGGGAGGCCGTTGTGTGTGGTGGTTGTGGGAGGCCATTGTGGGTGGCGGTTGTGGGAGGCCATTGTGGGTGGCAGTTGTGGGAGGCCGTAATGGGTGGCGGTTGTGGGAGGCCGTTGTGGGTGGTGCTTGTGGGAGGCCGTTGTGGGTGGTGGTTGTGGGAGGCCGTTGTGGGTGGTGGTTGTGGGAGGCCGTTGTGGGTGGTGGTTGTGGGAGGCCGTTGGGGGTGGTGGTTGTGGGTGGTCGTTGTGGGAGGCGGTTGTGGGGGGCCGTTGTGGGAAGCGGTTGTGGGTGGTGGTTGTGGGAGGCCGTTGTGTGTGGTGGTTGTGGGAGGCCGTTGTGGGTGGTGGTTGTGGGAGGCCGTTGTGGGTGGTGGTTGTGGGAGGCCGTTGTGGGTGGTGGTTGTGGGAGGCCGTTGTGGGTGGTGGTTGTGGGAGGCCGTTGTGGGTGGTGGTTGTGGGTGGTGGTTGTGGGTGGTGGTTGTGGGTGGTGGTTGTGGGAGGCCGTTGTGGGTGGTGGTTGTGGGAGGCCGTTGTGGGTGGTGGTTGTGGGAGGCCGTTGTGTGTGGTGGCTGTGGGAGGCCGTTATGGGTGGTGGTTGTGGGAGGCCGTTGTGGGTGGTGGTTGTGGGAGGCCGTTGTGGGTGGTGGTTGTGGGAGGCCGTTGTGGGTGGCGGTTGTGGGAGGCCATTGTGGGTGGCGGTTGTGGGAGGCCATTGTGGGTGGCGGGTGTGGGAGGCCGTTGTGGGTGGTGGTTGTGGGAGGCCGTTGTGTGTGGTGGTTGTGGGAGGCCGTTGTGGGTGGTGGTTGTGGGAGGCCGTTGTGGGTGGTGGTTGTGGGAGGCCGTTGTGTGTGGTGGCTGTGGGAGGCCGTTATGGGTGGTGGTTGTGGGAGGCCGTTGTGGGTGGTGGTTGTGAGAGGCTGTTGTGGGTGGTGGTTGTGGGAGGCCGTTGTGGGTGGCGGTTGTGGGAGGCCATTGTGGGTGGCGGTTGTGGGAGGCCATTGTGGGTGGCGGTTGTGGGAGGCCGTTGTGGGTGGTGGTTGTGGGAGGCCGTTGTGGGTGGTGGTTGTGGGAGGCCGTTGTGGGTGGTGGTTGTGGGTGGCGGTTGTGGGTGGTCGTTGTGGGGGCCGTTGTGGGAGGCGGTTGTGGGGGGCCGTTGTGGGAGGCGGTTGTGGGTGGTAGTTGTGGGAGGCGGTTGTGGGTGGTGTTTGTGGGTGGTCGTTGTGGGTGGCGGTTGTGGGTGGTCGTTGTGGGTGGTCGTTGTGGGTGGTCGTTGTGGGTGGTCGTTGTGGGAGGCCGTTGTGGGTGGCGGTTGTGGGAGGTCGTTGTGGGAGGCCGTTGTGGGTAGTTGTGGGATCCCGTTGTGGGTGGCGGTTGTGGGAGGCCATTGTGGGTGGCGGTTGTGGGAGGCCGTTGTGGGTGGTGGTTGTGGGATCCCGTTGTGGGTGGCGGTTGTGGGAGGCCATTGTGAGTGGTGGTTGTGGGAGACCGTTGTGGGTTGTGGGAGGCCGTTGTGGGTGGTTGTGGGAGGCCGTTGTGGGTGGGTGTTGTGGGAGGCCGTTGTGGGTGGTGGTTGTGGGTGGCCGTTGTGGGTGGTGGCTGTGGGTGGCTGTGGGTGGTGGCTGTGGGTGGCTGTGGGTGGTGGTTGTGGGAGGCCGTTGTGGGTGGTGGTTGTGGGTGACGGTTGTGGGTGGTGGTTGTGGGGGCCGTTGTGAGAGGCGATTGTGGGAGGCGGTTGCGGGTGGTGGTTGTGGGAGGCGGTTGTGGGAGGTGGTTGTGTGTGGTGGTTTTGGGAGGCCGTTGTGGGTGGTGGTTGTGCGTGGCGGTTGTGGGTAGTGCGTTGTGGGTGGCGGTTGTGGGAGGCCGTTGTGGGTGGTGTTTGTGGGAGGCCGTTGTGGGTGGTGGTTGTGGGAGGCCGTTGTGGGTGGTGGTTGTGGGAGGCCGTTGTGGGTGGTGGTTGTGGGAGGCCGTTGTGGGTGGTGGTTGTGGGAGGCCGTTGTGGAGGGTGGTTGTGGGAGGCCGTTGTGGGTGGTGGTTGTGGGAGGCCGTTGTGGGTGGTGGTTGTGGGAGGCCGTTGTGGGTGGTGGTTGTGGGAGACCCTTGTGGGTGGTGGTTGTGGGAGGCCATTGTGGGTGGTGGTTGTGGGAGGCCATTGTGGGTGGTGATTGTGGGAGGCCGTTGTGGGTGGTGGTTGTGGAAGGGAGACCGTTGTGGGTGGTGGTTGTGGAAGGGAGACCGTTGTGGGTGGTGGTTGTAGGAGGCCGTTGTGGGTGGTGGTTGTGGGAGGCCGTTGTGGGTGGTGGTTGTGGGAGGCCGTTGTGGGTGGTGGTTGTAGGAGGCCGTTGTGGGTGGTGGTTGTGGGAGGCCGTTGTGGGTGGTGGTTGTGGGAGGCCGTTGTGGGTGGTGGTTGTAGGAGGCCGTTGTGGGTGGTGGTTGTGGGAGGCCGTTGTGGGTGGTGGTTGTAGGAGGCCGTTGTGGGTGGTGGTTGTGGGAGGCCGTTGTGGGTGGTGGTTGTGGGAGGCCGTTGTGGGTGGTGGTTGTGGGAGGCCGTTGTGGGTGGTGGTTGTGGGAGGCCGTTGTGGGTGGTGGTTGTGGGAGGCCATTGTGGGTGGTGGTTGTGGGTGCTTTCAGAGAATATGAGAAACGTGCTTACAAACTTGTAATAATAATAACAATGATAATTTCGGAGGAGGAAGATTTCAGACGGTCATAATTTGAATAGGGGGGGAGGGGAGGTTTTAGTGGGTGGTAACTTCAGTGGGGAGTTTTAATGGGAGGAAATTTAAGTGGTGGATTTTAGTGGGTGATATTTTCAGTGAGGAAGGTTTAATGTGGGAGAAGGTTTCTGTGGGGGAAGATTTAATGTGGGGGAAGGTTTCTGTGGGGGAAGATTTAATGTGGGGGAAGGTTTCTGTGGGGGAAGATTTAAATAAGTTGTAATTTCTCCCCGCCTTCCTTACCTCTCTCCCCGTCCTACTTACCTCTCTCCCCGTCCTACTTGCCTCTCTCCCTGTTCTATTTACCTCTCTCCGTCCTACTTGCCTCTCTCCCCGTCCTACTTACCTCTCTCCCCGTCCTACTTACCTCTCTCCCCGTCCTACTTACCTCTCTCCCCGTCCTACTTACCTCTCTCCCCGTCCTATTTACCTCTCTCCCCGTCCTACTTACCTCTCTCCCCGTCCTACTTACCTCTCTCCCCGTTCTACTTACCCCTCTCCCCGTCCTACTTACCTCTCTCTCCGTCCTACTTACCTCTCTCCCCGTCCTACTTACCTCTCTCCCCGTCCTACTTACCTCTCTCCCCGTCCTATTTACCTCTCTCCCCGTCCTACTTACCTCTCTCCGTCCTACTTACCTCTCTCCCCGTCCTATTTACCTCTCTCCCCGTCCTACTTACCTCTCTCCCCGTCCTATTTACCTCTCTCCCCGTCCTATTTACCTCTCTCCCCGTCCTATTTACCTCTCTCCCCGTCCTACTTACCTCTCTCCGTCCTACTTACCTCTCTCCCCGTCCTACTTACCTCTCTCCCCGTCCTATTTACCTCTCTCCCCGTCCTACTTTCCTCTCTCCCCGTCCTATTTACCTCTCCCCCCGTCCTATTTACCTCTCTCCCCGTCCTATTTACCTCTCTCCCCGTCCTATTTACCTCTCTCCCCGTCCTACTTACCACTCTCTCCCCGTCCTACTTACCTCTCTCCCCGTCCTACTTACCTCTCTCCCCGTCCTACTTACCTTTCTCCCCGTCCTACTTACCTCTCTCCCCGTTCTACTTACCTCTCTCCCCGTTCTACTTACCTCTCTCCCCGTCCTACATACCTCTCTCCCCGTCCTACATACCTCTCTCCCCGTCCTACTTACCTCTCTCCCCGTCCTATTCACCTCTCCCGTCCTACTTACCTCTCTCCCCGTCCTATTTACCTCTCTCCCCGTCCTACTTACAACCTACCTAATTACCTACTTACAACCTACCTAATTACCTACTTACCTTCCTCCCTACCAATCTTCCTCCTCTCCTCTCTTCTCTCCATGCCTTCCTTTTCCTTCCTTTCCTTCCACCTATCCCTCCCTCTTTCATTCCATCTATCCATCCATCCATCCATCCATTCCTACCCTTTTATCCATCTCCTTTTATCCAACCATTCGCCCTTCAATTCCCTCGTTTATCTACACATCTTTCTATCCACCCATCCTTTCATCCTTCCAGCTATTCACTCATCTGCCTATTCCGTTGTTCATCCATTCGCTTGTATATTCATTCATCCACCTATCCACTCAGCTCTCCATCCACTCACCCGCTACTTCATTCATCACTGCGTCCATCTATCCACCCATTCATCCATCCATTCAAAGATCCACTCAGTCACGTATCCACTTATCCATCCATTCTTTCATCTATCCATCAGTCGTTTCAATCATCTAAATATCCACTCATCCACCTATCCGGTTATACCTCTGTCTTCTCATTCACCTGTTTTTGACCCATTTATCAACTCATACATTAATCCATGCATATAATCATAAACTCGTGCATCCATCCCTTCATTCACTCACTCATCTAGCCACCTACTCATCCATTCACCCATCAATCCATTCAATTACTCATCCAGTCACTCATCTACACATACACTAATTTATCCATCTGCTCCATCAATCCATTTACGTATCCATCCATCTACACACCCATCTACTCATACATCCACCCATCCTCTCATCCATCCATCCACTCATCAATCCCCCCACTATCCACCCATCCATCCATTTACTCATCCATCCACACATCCATCATTCCACTCATCCATTTCTCGTACCGTCTATCCACTCATCCAACAGCTATACCATTATTCAGTACCACACAAGAACATTGTAATCCTTCTAACACATTCAACGATCCTAGTGTTTATTTTATTTTAATTAAAATATATTTTATTGTTTCAACGAAAGCAAAACTTACATGACAACTATTGTCTTAGCAAGACAATAGTTGTCATGCAAGTCAGGGACCACAGGGCGAAATAATTTCGGTCATGCAGGTGCCTAAAATGACTTTTGTTAATACTTCATGAGGGGGGTTTCTCGCCTGCATTCACGTGTCAATAATAATGGTGGATACACTGAATACGTTCCATGAATATAAGCCTTTATTGCTGCATTTATTCATTTCTATATATCAATAATAAATTGTAAACACACTGGACAAGTTCGTTGAATAAAATTATTTTTCTCATGTTTTGTTTTTTTCCGTTTTTCCTGTAACAAAATTCTTTACTCCTGCCATTTTTTCAGACTTATGGGACGACCTGTGAAATGTGTGCGACTGTGTGTCTGTGGTAAACCTCTTTTGAGCGATGGTTTTAAAATCTGAGAATTTGTTTACACACACTGAGAGAAGCAGTAGCCTGTTATTGTTATAGTTTCATTGTCGTGTCAAAAAAGAAACTGACGGAAACGTGATTGCTAAAGTATTTTCTCGGATAATGAATTGGGTAGAAATATGTATTGCCGAACGAAAAGAGAAAAAGAGAGATATCGAAGAATAAGATTTTATTGTGGCAAAGTGTCGCGCTGTGTAGAACTTTGTCAAGTCATATTTCGCCCTGGGTACAGCTTTATCGCGTCATGTTGTGCTGATTGGCCTTTGTCAAATATATTGTCAGAAAAAAATAGGATAATTTCTCCTGACTTGAGTATTAGTTATATTGATAACACACTTAAGAATAGAGGAATCGAAGCTGATGAACAAGACATACGTGAAAGACTTGGTTGGGTATTGCAGTGTTTACTACAAGTCAGTAGCATTATGTTACTGATATACAGTACCGACAAGTAGATGAGTAAGTCACATAAGCAACATTCACTTTATGTATCTATATTACAGAGATTTTTCGCTTCTTCAGTCGAATGTGAGGTAACTACTATATTGAAGATCGTTGAAGAAGAAATTCTGAAGTGTACATTCCCTTATTCTTGGTGTAGTGGGGAAGTTATCTTGCAGAGTTCAGTCTATAAGCCTAGATGGCAGATGTTTATTTCCACACTTCCATAGTAACTACTCTATTTTATATTGGACGTTTGTACAACACCACCCAACTTCGCTAATTCATCTACTTTTTTTTGTATACTTCGTACTGTATAAATTCGAGATAAGCCATAATAAGATACTGTCAATGAATAAAGAGAAGAATTGATGGTAGAGCTCTGGACCTGCTACCATTCAGGACCACGGTTTGAATCCCCTGCCATTCTCCTATTTATTCAAACAGTATATTATATTTTGCATATTGTATATTGTCTATTGTTATATCACGTTCTGGATATGAATACTGATGAGAATAGTTGATTTTTCCCGGAAATGTTGATTGTATTCCATTACTTCAATAAATGCCCTAAGAAACTTCAAGTCTTTCTCACCTGCTAAGATGTAAAATTCTTCAAGTTCAGTCATAATATATATATATACTTAATATATGCCTCATCCTTTCTCTGTAATCCTACAAATGATGGTATTTGTCACTATGTATATTACTCACACTCGCATGAATTTGACATATGATTCATTAATAATCTGTAAGGTATATTTTTTGAAGTTGTCAGATACGAAGGCCCCAAACTGTGGACTGCTACCTTTCTTACTTTCATAGGACAAAGGCTCTAGCCACAAACATTTTGGTAGACACTGTAGGTTTGTTCAGAAATCCACGTGTAAGTGTCCCTGAATCAAGAGCTAACCAATGTAGGTATAATCAGAATTATAATCACAGGAGTAGTCTGTGTGTTTTATGACCTAACAATCTACAGATAGCTTGTTATTGTAATTTAGAGTCATCTCTTTCCTCCAGAGGCAGTAATTACAGCTAATATATTAGCTACAGTAATTCAAATGGGAATTATTAAAATTTTCATCTTCGTGGAAAGTATAGCCATTTTCAGAGAGATTGTTGGTATTTACCTCACTGGAACGGAAATAGCTCTGCTAATAATTCCCGAGATAAAGCACAATGTTGCTCCTATCATAAGACAAATGGCCACTGAACATCTGAGGGGCGTGTGTTGCAGCAGAGGAATGGTTCGTCCCTCACAGTGGTTGGAAACCTGGAAGTGACAATGCTAAATGGGACTACCCTCCGTAACCACCACAAGGATGTTCAGAATAATTTGTGGAAAGATTCTAGCCGACTGCAAACAGACGATATATAACTTTTTGCATGAATGCCTGTTCGGATTCTTTCAAAAAACAAGTTAGATGATTTTTAAATATAATGCCTGTCAACCATACGAGGGTCATTAAGGCTGTATTTTATATAAACACCATCAATCAAGCATATCTTAATCCATAAAATTGGCATTAAAGTAAACTGTGTGTGTGTGTGTGTGTGTGTGTGTGTGTGTGTGTGTGTGTGTGTGTGTGTGTGTGTGTGTGTGTGTGTGTGTGTGTGTGTGTACTCACCTATTTGTACTCACCTATTTGTGGTTGCAGGGGTCGATTCACAGCTCCTGGCCCCGCCTCTTCGCTGACTGCTACTAGGTCCTTTCTCTCCCTGCTCCATGAGCTCTATCATACCTCGCCTTAAAACTATGTATAGTTCCCGCCTCCACTACGTCACTTTCTAGGCTATTCTACGGCCTGACTACTCTGTGTGTGTGTGTGTGTGTGTGTGTGTGTGTGTGTGTGTGTGTGTGTGTGTGTGTGTGTGTGTGTGTGTGTGTGTGTGTGTGTGTGTGTTTATATATATATGTCGTGCCGAATATGTAAAACTGGTCAATTAGCAAGAACTCATTTAAAATTAAGACCTTTCTAAAATTTTCTTTTATACGTTTAAAGATATATTTTTTCATTAATGTTAATGTAAAAAATTTTAATTTTGCTCCAAAAGAATCTTAGAAAACTTACCTAACCTTATTATAACAAGAACAATTTATTTTAGCCTAACCCAACTAAATATATTTTAGATTTGTTTACAGTAATTTAATACTAAACAAACACAGTGAAATATATTTTTCTCATTAGGTTCAGAATGATTTTGGCGAAATTATTGCATACACAAATTTTCACTTGTCCTATATGGCAAGATGAGCGTTGCTATTTAAGCCAAGATCGCAAGTTCTGCCTATTCGGCACGACATATATATATATATATATATATATATATATATATATATAGATATATATATATATATATATATATATATATATATATATATATATATATACACACACGCACACACACACACACAGATATACACCTCTTTCAAGAAAAGTTTAAAACACTGGACAACATTAATATAATATATTCTAATTGTGATAATGATCGGACAGAATATGAGACTCACATTGTCGAGTTTGAAACTGGTCTACAAGCCTGATTTATCTGGGCAGCCTGTCCAAGTTGACATCATTAATGACATTTTGAAAATATCTTTTTTATAATGGTAAAAAAAACTGTATTAGATGAGAGACCGAATTTGCCTTTAGTGAACGAGGAGGGGTTGATATAAATGTTTCTTAGCCAGCGCTGTGCGGTTTTCTCAAAATAAGTTTTGCCCCTATCGGAGTCAAGAAAATGGTTGCCAACACACACATCTGACAAGCGAGAATCGATTGCTTAGTCACTGGTGCTCAGTTCTGGGGCATTAGTCTCAGAGTGATAAGATGTCAGGCTGCACATGGGTATGACATTCGAATATTCTTAGCAAGGGAAGCATTTTATCGTTGCATTTACAAAAGGCCAGTCATTAGAAATGCACAAGTTACCACGAGTAGTAAGCACAACTTTGCAAAGAGCAGCAAACAATGAGATTGTGATTGTCAGAGGTCACTCAGATAGACGTTTATACTATAGGCCATTTTGAATCACTTAGTATCACTGAGATCGATTATTTGTCAAGGATATCTTGATGTACAGCAACTCCTCGGACAGTCTACCATTCTTCCTTAGTGAAGTTTATACGTTCATACCGGTGGATAATTTAGTGAAGGTGGTTGCTCTAGTGGTTGTATTAAGATCGCCTGATGGATTCCATGTCTTCTTTCATAGTGATTTATGCAGTGATTCATGAGTACGTTCTTGAAACAGGTCTTTTGCATATTATGAGAAATAAAGTGGAGTGGATAATGAAGTTTGAGCAGAGCAGTTGGCAGGTGATATAGAGAACACCTCTGTGCTCACAGAAGTACACTTCTCTTTTCTAGGTCATTTGGATGCTAAACAAAACCTCTTTGAGGTTCTTGAAAATTGAAGACACTTTGCCTAGTGGGAAAATGAATCTCACACTTTTGATTTGTCATCAGGTTACATTAGAACGTGCAACAAGCCCGGTTTATTTTCATTCATATTGATTACCCTATTTACAAAGAAAAACTAACAAGCATCTTCTCTAAGTCAAGACTGCATATAATGCAGTTTACCACGTCATTGGTTGTGGAATTCGCCACTGAACTTAATATATCGCCTAGATAATCCTGCAGAATGAGGCAGTACCAACGTGTTTTCCACTCGCATCGTAGTACAAGGATTCTGACAAACGTTTAGAGGAAGAAAGGAGATGACAGTCTTTTCTAGAATATCATGTTGCTCAAAATGTATACAGCTCAGACAACTAATGGCCAACGTCTTCACAATCCTCATAAGCAACATACTTCAATGCTCTTCGTCTTAATGTCAAAATATACATGTACGTATTTTTATTCACTTGTATAAAAAAGCTTCAAGGAAAAATATTTGGATTTCTTCTTGAAGTTATTTGAATATTCCACTTCCCCTCCCATCCCATCTTTTAATCACTTTTTACCAATAGGTATATTTTATTACATAATATAGTACACGAGACTTAAAATGATATATTGCTGGTGAAAAGATGGCATATACAGTACATGAGGTTTGAGGGATACATTTTAAGTACATATTGCTACATATATATAATAAAAGTAATTTTGTTTCCACAAAAAAATATCTCCAAGAATATATATGCATCTTAGTTGACATAAACTCTTGAAAGAGACTGATTAGCATATGCAATAGTTGCAAGCAACCTCCCTTTTATTCTCTTTGGTTTTAGCCGAGTTCCTCAATAATTCAGTGAAATCTGTAAATTATGAAAGTGCATCAGAATATATATCCATTCATTAAGAGCAAACGCTATCCACAACACCATTAACACACATTATGTCTTCTAATCACGCAGAGGTTAGGAGGGATGTTATTGTCGGGAGAAAGGGAGTAATATCTCTCGACCTTTTTCACCCCTTTATAAAATTAAATATCACTAGATAGAACTAACTGATGAATGGTACATTACGTCTTCTGCATTTATATCCTTGACTCAGACACATAGATAATACACGATATGTCTTAATCTAGACAGAAGTAGATGCACAGATAACCCGCACATAGGAAAGAGAAGCTTACGACCATGTTTCGGTTCTACTTGGACCATTTACATTGACACACTGAGTGCCTTTGTAAAGGGTCAAGTCGGTCCGAAACGTCCGACTTGACCATTTTTATTCTTCAGAAGTAGATAATACTTCAGAGCAAATAGCCTCGGTGTGGACCTCTATTACCTCAGCTATGTATGTTTACTCTGTATACCCAAGTATGTACATGCAACACCCTCACTCCTTGCAGGGGTTTTAACCCTACATGTGTTAGTTCGGCTGAGTGTGTCTGCATAGGAGCTAGGACGAGTCTTAATTTCCACTGGGAAGAAATTGAATATACAATTTTTCCTTTTTTTTTTGGGGGGGGGGAGAGGTAGAGGCGGGTAGGAGACTGCTGTGATACAGCGAGCTAGTTTATTTCTTTACTTATATTGGTGCCGCGGCCGCAGGCATCATCGCCTTTAATTAAGATTAAAAAAGTTGTGCCAGACCGCCTATCGCGATATAAAAAACATAAAAATGAAATCGGAAAAAAATGTTGCCGTTACAAGGTGGTGTTGGTATTGATCTTGGCCTCAGGTATGTTGGAACATGTGTTGGAGCTTGGGTTGGTAGAGCTTGGGTTGGTGGAGCTTAGGTTGGTGTAGGGGTGGATAGGTATGCAGCGCTCTATGACCCTTACGGTTTTAGTGCTTAATTTGAGTATAATAATAATTATGCCGGTTAGGTAAAACTGGGTTGTGTCTGTGGAGGGTCTTCGTACTCGCATCGGTCGAAGTTGTGTTAGTGGGGGAAGGAGGTGGAGTTTAATGATGGTGGTTATAAGAGTGGGAGTTAGGTTACTGTTGTGGTTGTGTTAGTGGAGGGTTAGGTTGTTGTGGTTGTTGATGAAAGATTATGGTGGTGGTGTTGCGGTTGTGTTGCTGTAAGATTAAGCTGGTGTTGCTGTGGTTGTAGTGGTGAGTGTGTTGTGGGCGTAGGTCGTACTTATAGAGATCATATCTTTTATTACTCAAAATTTACTGTTCCATTCTGTTTATCTATGGTCATCCCGGAGAACATTTTCTACGAGTATTCGTCGGCAAAAGACAACAACTTAGACATTTTATGATTCTCAACCTCCATCATCTCCACTTTGAGTTTTAGATCACCATAACTAAAATCTCCTGCGTCGTTGGGTCGAGCCTCTTACAATACTGACATTGACGGTAACCATTTTAATATAAAAATCCCATTATTTATACCCACTCTCATCTGGTATTCATGAAATCCTTTTCCACCTCAATTTCAATGTATTGGTAGTCACGCCAAATGGGTGAGTTTAGGTGGGTGCTTCCTCCATACTGATTTACTCTCAGCACTCTCTTGAGTAATTTTACTCACCCTGCTGAGTGAAACTCCTCATCTCTCCCATATACACAATTTTTAGTGGCACTGTAAAAGACAGCATCGTTTCACTGCTAAAAATTATTCGCTTTTGTTCTCCATTTAACGAGTCCAAAATTAACTAATTTTGATTTTAGAAAAATTTGCTGCCTTTGTAATAGTATTTCGGTTTAATAATGTCTGCAGTTGTGTCCAGACAGACAATATATTAAGGTTACTTTAGTGTTGGGATAAGGTCAATGTTTTTAAGACCAGGTCAGTATTAAGACCAAGTCAGTATTAAGACCAGGTCAATATTAAGACCAGGTCAATATTAAGACCAGGTCAATATTAAGACCAGGTCAATATTAAGACCAGGTCAATATTAAGACCAGGTCAATATTAAGACCAGGTCAATATTAAGACCAGGTCAATATTAAGACCAGGTCAATATTGAGACCAGGTCAATATTGAGACCAGGTCAATATTGAGACCAGGTCAATATTAAGACCTGGTCAATATTAAGACCAGGTCAATATTGTTAAGACCAGGTCAGTATTGTTAAGACCACGTCAGCATTGTTAAGACCACGTCAGCATTGTTAAGACCACGTCAGCATTGTTAAGACCAGGTCAGCATTGTTAAGACCAGGTCAGCATTGTTAAGACCAGGTCAATATTGTTAAGACCAGGTCAGTATTGTATTGACACTGGGTCAATATTGTGTTAAGTATGACAACCCCTAGTTCGTCACTCACTAACCCCCACCAGTGTCGTCTGTCACTCGCACATCCCCTCTAGTATTGTCACTTTCGCTCCCCTCCTATTGTTACTCCCTCATCCCCCTAGTGTTGTTACTCCCGCACCCTCCTAGTGTTGTTACTCCCGCACCCTCCTAGTGTTGTTACTCCCGCACCCCCATAGTGTTGTTACTCCCTCATCCCCCTAGTGTTGTTACTCCCGCACCCTCCTAGTGTTGTTACTCCCGCACCCTCCTAGTGTTGTTACTCCCGCACCCCCATAGTGTTGTTACTCCCGCACCCTCCTAGTGTTGTTACTCCCGCACCCCCATAGTGTTGTTACTCTCGCACCCTCCTAGTGTTGTTACTCCCGCACCCTCCTAGTGTTACTCCCGCACCCTCCTAGTGTTGTTACTCCCGCACCCTCCTAGTGTTGTTACTCCCGCACCCTCCTAGTGTTGTTACTCCCGCACCCTCCTAGTGTTGTTACTCCCGCACCCCCATAGTGTTGTTACTCCCGCACCCCCAAAGTGTTGTTACTCCCGCACCCTCCTAGTGTTGTTACTCCCGCACCCTCCAAGTGTTGTTACTCCCGCACCCTCCTAGTGTTGTTACTCCCGCACCCCCATAGTGTTGTTACTCCCGCACCCTCCTAGTGTTGTTACTCCCGCACCCTCCTAGTGTTGTTACTCCAGCACCCTCCTAGTGTTGTTACTCCCGCACCCCCATAGTGTTGTTACTCCCGCACCCTCCTAGTGTTGTTACTCCCGCACCCCCATAGTGTTGTTACTCTCGCACCCTCCTAGTGTTACTCCCGCACCCTCCTAGTGTTGTTACTCCCGCACCCTCCTAGTGTTGTTACTCCCGCACCCTCCTAGTGTTGTTACTCCCGCACCCCCATAGTGTTGTTACTCCCGCACCCTCCTAGTGTTGTTACTCCCGCACCCCCATAGTGTTGTTACTCTCGCACCCTCCTAGTGTTGTTACTCCCGCACCCTCCTAGTGTTACTCCCGCACCCTCCTAGTGTTGTTACTCCCGCACCCTCCTAGTGTTGTTACTCCCGCACCCTCCTAGTGTTGTTACTCCCGCACCCTCCTAGTGTTGTTACTCCCGCACCCCCATAGTGTTGTTACTCCCGCACCCCCAAAGTGTTGTTACTCCCGCACCCTCCTAGTGTTGTTACTCCCGCACCCTCCAAGTGTTGTTACTCCCGCACCCTCCTAGTGTTGTTACTCCCGCACCCTCCTAGTGTTGTTACTCCCGCACCCCCATAGTGTTGTTATTCCCGCACCCTCCTAGTGTTGTTACTCCCGCACCCTCCTAGTATTGTTACTCCCGCACCCCCATAGTGTTGTTACTCCCGCACCCTCCTAGTGTTGTTACTCCAGCACCCTCCTAGTGTTGTTACTCCCGCACCCTCCTAGTTTTGTTACTCCCGCACCCTCCTAGTTTTGTTACTCCCGCACCCTCCTAGTGTTGTTACTCCCGCACCCCCATAGTGTTGTTACTCCCGCACCCTCCTAGTGTTGTTACTCCCGCACCCTCCTAGTGTTGTTACTCCAGCACCCTCCTAGTGTTACTCCCGCACCCTCCTAGTTTTGTTACTCCCGCACCCTCCTAGTTTTGTTATTCCCGCACCCTCCTAGTGTTGTTACTCCCGCACCCTCCTAGTGTTGTTACTCCCGCACCCTCCTAGTGTTGTTACTCCCGCACCCCCATAGTGTTGTTACTCCCGCACCCTCCTAGTGTTGTTACTCCCGCACCCTCCTAGTGTTGTTACTCCCGCACCTTCCTAGTGTTGTTACTCCCGCACCCCCATAGTGTTATTACTCCCGCACCCTCCTAGTGTTGTTACTCCCGCACCCTCCTAGTGTTGTTACTTCCGCACCCTCCTAGTGTTACTCCCGCACCCTCCTAGTGTTGTTACTCCCGCACCCTCCTAGTGTTGTTACTCCCGCACCCTCCTAGTGTTGTTACTCCCGCACCCTCCTAGTGTTGTTACTCCCGCACCCTCCTAGTGTTGTTACTCCCGCACCCTCCTAGTGTTGTTACTCCCGCACCCTCCTAGTGTTGTTACTCCCGCACCCCCATAGTGTTGCTACTCCCGCACCCTCCTAGTGTTGTTACTCCCGCACCCTCCTAGTGTTACTCCCGCACCCTCCTAGTGTTGTTACTCCCGCACCCCCATAGTGTTGCTACTCCCGCACCCTCCTAGTGTTGTTACTCCCGCACCCTCCTAGTGTTGTTACTCCCGCACCCTCCTAGTGTTGTTACTCCCGCACCCCCATAGTGTTGCTACTCCCGCACCCTCCTAGTGTTGTTACTCCCGCACCCTCCTAGTGTTGTTACTCCCGCACCCTCCTAGTGTTGTTACTCCCGCACCCTCCTAGTGTTGTTACTCCCGCACCCTACTAGTGTTGTTACTCCCGCACCCTCCTAGTGTTGTTACTCCCGCACCCTCCTAGTGTTGTTACTCCCGCACCCTCCTAGTGTTGTTACTCCCGCACCCTCCTAGTGTTGTTACTCCCGCACCCTCCTAGTGTTGTTACTCCCGCACCCCCATAGTGTTGTTACTCCCGCACCCTCCTAGTGTTGTTACTCCCGCACCCTCCTAGTGTTGTTACTCCCGCACCCTCCTAGTGTTGTTACTCCCGCACCCTCCTAGTGTTGTTACTCCCGCACCCTCCTAGTGTTGTTACTCCCGCACCCTCCTAGTGTTGTTACTCCCGCACCCTCCTAGTGTTGTTACTCCCGCACCCTCCTAGTGTTGTTACTCCCGCACCCTCCTAGTGTTGTTACTCCCGCACCCTCCTAGTGTTGTTACTCCCGCACCCTCCTAGTGTTGTTACTCCCGCACCCTCCTAGTGTTGTTACTCCCGCACCCTCCTAGTGTTGTTACTCCCGCACCCTCCTAGTGTTGTTACTCCCGCACCCTCCTAGTGTTGTTACTCCCGCACCCTCCTAGTGTTGTTACTCCCGCACCTTCCCTCCTAGTGTTGTTACTCCCGCACCCTCCTAGTGTTGTTACTCCCGCACCCTCCTAGTGTTGTTACTCCCGCACCCTCCTAGTGTTGTTACTCCCGCACCCTCCTAGTGTTGTTACTCCCGCACCCTCCTAGTGTTGTTACTCCCGCACCCTCCTAGTGTTGTTACTCCCGCACCCTCCTAGTGTTGTTACTCCCGCACCCTCCTAGTGTTGTTACTCCCGCACCCTCCTAGTGTTGTTACTCCCGCACCCTCCTAGTGTAGTCTTGGAGGTGAATAAGAAGTAATAGGAATCAGGTGGTCAAGATAAGAAAATTTATTAATACTATTATTTTTATTATTATTCTCGGGTAAAGGTCAGATCTGCAGGAGTCATACAACGCTTCAAGACTATATACTTGGTAGATTAAATAAAGAATCGTATATACACTGGGAAACGTACACTTCACGGTGTATATACCCTGCGTCCATAGCACTGAGCATCTATGGCGCCCACTACCAACAAACTACAGCTATAATTAGGTTCTATGTTTAGTTAGTTGAGCCAGCAAATTCTGGACTAGTTAGGCACCTCTCTCGGGCAGCGTAATGAGCCAGCCATGTTGTAAAGAAGTTTTTCGATGAGGAAATTTTGCGCAAGGTAACCTAGTTTAAAATTTAATGGTATTATAGAGGTAATTTGGGAAAATTACACTCGGCAACTTTGCAATATAATAACAGTAATGGACATAGTTTCTTGCAAGTTTTCTCTTCAACAATTTTAGTAAGCTTAATTTTCTTTCTTAATCGTTGTTAGAATTCCAAAAATTCTAAACTCTTCCCTCCTTCCTCCCTCCAAAAAAAAGAGAGAATGCTCAACACTAAAACGTAATTAAATAGCTCAACTTTGTAAATACCCGTTAAGGCAATAGTAGTAAGGGAGGGTTGGGAGGGAAGGAAGGTAGGGAGGGAGGGTTGGGAGAGAAGGAGACAGGGTGGGGGGAGGCGTGATACACATCTCTGTCAGTAATACCTACAACTGATTCTTATCGGTAGCTTCACCTCTTTTTTTTTGTCGTCTTCACCACCTCTCTTCTTTTCTCCTATTCTTCCTTCATTCATTCGTTTCTTCCTTCTTACATTCTCTCATCCTCGTTTTTCAGCTGGTCGATTTTATTCCCCTTCGTTTTCTCGTGTTTATCCTATCTACTGATGATATTCAATCACTGGTTTTGTTCTACGATTCGTTCGAGCTCTCTCTCTCTCTCTCTCTCTCTCTCTCTCTCCCCACCTCTAACATCCCCTCACGTATGTTTCACCCTCCCACATCTCTGCTGTGACGTACACAATCACCCAGTGTTTCCCAAAGTTTCTCGTGCGCTCTATAGTATATCTGTCACATTACCCTCTTCTTTGTAGCCTGTTTTTATATTTTTAGAAAGTACTGTACAAGAAAATTTACTTACCTTATTCTTCACGATTGCAATTATATATTGTTCCTTGATAATGTGAGTAGTCACGAAAGTGTTGGAATTTCTCTTTTCTTTCACAGTGGTTGTTTTGCATACTCTGAAATCACCTGTTTACTGTGATCTTATTTCATTATATATATATATATATATATATATATATATATATATATATATATATATATATATATATATATATATATATATATATATATATATATATATATATATATATATATATCCTGCCGAATAGGTAAAACTGGTCAATTAACAAGAACTCATTCAAAATTAAGTCCTTTCTAAAAAAAAAATTTCTTATACGTTTTAAGATATATTTTTCCATTTATGTTAAAGTAAAAATTAATAATTTTGTACCAAAGGAACCTTTGAAAACTTTCCTAACCTTATTATAGCAAACGCAATTTAATTTAGCCTAATCCAGCAAAATATATTTCATATAAGTTGACAATAATTTAATAATCAACACAATGAAATATATTTTCTTCGTTAGGTTCAGAATGATTATTGCGAAATTACTGCATACACAAATTTTCGCTTGCCTTATTTGACAAAAAAAACCGTTGCTATTTAAGCCAAAATAGCAAGTTTTACCTATTCGGCACGACATATGTACATATTACAATAGTTTTAGTATGTTATGAGAAAACGAGTCTAACTGATATCGTACTATTTGAGACCAATTGACTCGCAGCAGTGCGTGAGGCATCTTAGGAAGGAGTGACCTTGTAATGCGTTAGATATATCATTAATATTCTGGTATATCTGCCGTGGATATACTCTGGTTTGAGTGGGAGGATATATTGTACGCCAGTGAGTAACGCATCTTTACTTACATGGTCGTCTGTGTAGTGAATTTGTGCGTCCATTTTCATGTGTGTGTAGCCTACCTGTATAATTATGTGCGTGGTGAACATGCGCTTCCATGTATATCTGCGCGACTTTGTGCTTCAGTACGTCGTGAATCCGTACTTGTGGACGTCTGTTCGTGAGTACTTTTCACTTTATTCTTGTACGTTATCGAAGTGAATAATTAATATTTTACTGGCGCTTTATTTGGGGCTGCTGGAGTTACTTTATCATAAGTAAGATACATCTGCAACAGTATCTTTATTCCGAAACGTTTCGGCAACAAGTAGGCGTACTGTGTAGGTGAAACGTTTCGGAATAAAGATGCATCTTACTTATCAGCTTAACGTTTCGGAATAAAGATGTGTCTTACTTATCAGCTTATCGGTACTGTATACCATTATCATGTTCATAGAAAGTTAGGATAACCAAACTTTCTCTACTCTTGCTACATGGTATCCCGTAGCTCGTGACTAGCGCACTTAGCTCACATACTGAAGTCCGGAGTTCGAATCCCCGGTACTGCTTTAAAACATTAGGACGTGTTTCCAAAAGACACCTGCTGTCCATGTTCACCTATCAGTATAAAATGAGTACCTGGGTGTTACTCGTTTGGTGGATCGCACCCTGGGACAAAATTGACTTAATTTACCCGAAATGCTCAGCATAACAAGCGGCTTTCTATATAGTAGTATGTCATTGATGTCTGCTAGGCCTGTATACCTCGTACATGTACTTGTAGAAATGAAGATTATGATGTAATTTTTTTTTGATCTAGCAATAACGCTAGTTATGTATATTACCATGTTTTGAAGATGCGGTTTTTGGGAGTTTATCGAACATAAATACAACGTTACAAACCGTTACAATGCATATTGTGTCACTTTTAATTGTGGGTCCCTATTCATTAAACACGATCAATGTAATGTTTCCTCTTGAAGGGTTCAGTACGTCTCGCAACTACAGTCGTTAAGGGTCTGTACTGTATCCAAGCGTCAAGGAGGGCATGATATAGCACACACCACACTCGTATAATCATTTAAAATACTTCGTATTTTGTCCCCAGGATGGGTACTGGATACATAATAGAGCTATTGAACATGATATATCTTAGGAACAGACTGGAGATGCAACAGAGACATGGAAATGAGTAAGATATGTGAAACAGCTGGTTATCTTTATTGCTGAAACGTTCCGCCTGCACCACAGGCTTCTTCAGTCGAAAACACAGAGGTGACATAAATACTGGAGACAACAGAAGTGGTGGAGGAGTAGGTATGAGGAGATGCCTCCCACAGCCTTGAAGGCGGCTTGAGACTCGCAGTCCCTCAGACTTGGTAAGTGTTCAGTATCACTTGTTAATGTGGACACTGTGCTTTCCTTGTGTGTTTTTTTTTTTTTTGTTGTTGTTGGAGTAGTTTCCGAAAAAATGGGTATAATTTGGGCTTTCTATAAAAGATGAAGCCAATTTGTTGGTCTCTTTTGATTACTAATACATCCAAGAAGGGTCATTTATTATTGAGTTCCTACCCTACTCAAAATTGATGGGCTCAATTTATTTAATTTGTTGAAAAAATTGAGAAATTGACTCCATTTAATGGATCATTTATCTGTGCGTGTATTTAGATATTAGTGTAAACATGCACTCATTTGCCTCTTCATTAAACATACCTTAACACTTGCTCGTTAATGCAAATATCTAATCAACCAATGACTAAAATTATGCAGGCATAATTTTGCAAGAGGTTCAGCTGTGGTTCAGAATGAACATCAGAATGAGGAAGAAATGTGATCAAGTTGACTTTGACTGGGGAATGATTGTTGGTGCCAAACTGGGTAGTTTGAATGTTTCAGAAACTGTTCATCTCCAGGGATTTTCATATACAAAAGTCTCTAGAGATTACAGATAACGGTGTGGAAAAAATATTCAGCGAGCAGCAGTTCTGTGGGCGAAGACAGACGAGAATGGCCAGACTGGCTCAAGGCGACGGTAACTTAAGTAACCATGTGTCACAACAGTGGTATACGGAAGAGCATCTCCGACCACACAACATGTCAGACCTGAAAATGGATGGGATACGGCAGCAGAGGACCACTCCGAGTTCTATTCCTGCCAGCTAAAAACAGGAATCTGAGGCACAGGCTTTGCATTAATGCATGCACTCTCCTTATCAGCAGGCTCTGCTACTGTCTCTAGCAGTGTCATTACAATACAACCTTGCTTTTTGCAGTGGACTGACACTTTCTCTACAATGCTAACTTTATAGGGTAAGATCTGTTATCCCTGGCTCGTTGACTAATTTACAGGCTGAGATCTGTTATCCTGCCTCAGCTCCATTAAAGGGCAATTTCCTTAATCCTACTTCAGCTCACACATAAGGATAAGAGAAATCATACATGTGGTCATGAATAGTGTAACTGCTGCTAACCTACCTTAGCTCAAGTAGAGATTAAATGCTGTAATGCATCATCTCATGCACAGTCTGAAGACTATTATTGTTGACCGCCGAGCTCTCAGAAGTACCAGTTCCTAGTGACCGGTTGCCAGTGGCCAGTTGCCGGTGGTGTGACTCACTGCCAACCGTCTGTGTGAATCACTTGTTGTTATTCACTGTTGCTGCTGACTATAGCATGTTTTTGAACGCCTCTCACCCCTAGGCATCATTCGTGAGTTAGTCTTAAGATAGAGAGCAGAGGCAGGGCGGGCTTGTGTTTCCCATATTTTCCGTTATAATTATACGTACTAACCAGCCTACGTGAGTGTTCTTACCCAATCTACGTTTCGAACCCCCACATGACACGTGGAGCCATGTATGGGCTAGTGTGCGTGGAGCCATGTATGGGCTAGTGTGCGTGGAGCCATGTATGAGCTAGTGTGCGTGGAACCATGTATGGGTTAGTGTGCGTGGAGCCAGGTATGGGCTAGTGTGCGTGGAGCCAGGTATGGGCTAGTGTGCGTGGAGCCAGGTATGGGCTAGTGTGCGTGGAGCCAGGTATGGGCTAGTGTGCGTGGAGCCAGGTATGGGCTAGTGTGCGTGGAGCCAGGTATGGGCTAGTGTGCGTGGAGCCAGGTATGGGCTAGTGTAAAAGATGTGTTCAGTCCATCAATCTTGATTAGAATACGGCATATGAGCGGAGAAGCAGTTTATAAACCGTATGGCAGGAGAGGTGCAGCAGTCATAGGTGGTGTCACATTTGTTCAATGTGGAAGTAGGTCGTGCCCAAGAATTAGGCAAGCAAAGAATTCCTAAGTATTAAAATCCCAAGAAGTTGCAGTGTCTGACAGGTTTGTAGATGAATGGTTCAGAGAACCGACATGTTGATAAATTAGACACATGTGCAACTCTTGGGTATCTTTATTGAGGAAACGTTTCGCCACACAGTGGCTTCATCAGCCCATACGTAGGAGAAACTTGAACAGGTTTCTCCTATGGGCTAGTGCGTGTGGAGCCATATATTGGTTAGTGTGCGTGGAGCCATATATGGGCTAGTGTGCGTGGAGCCACGTATGGGCTAGTGTGCGTGGAGCCATGTATGGACTAGTGTGCGTAGAGCTATGTATAGGCTAGTGAGTGAAATGTGTCATGTTGAAAGAAGGACTTTATTGAGATTGCTAAACACAGAAGATTAATAACATAGCGTAGCCCCCACGGAGTTAATAAGCTAGGATAACCAAAAAGTAAAAAGCGTCGCCGTCTCCCTTATTTTCATTCAAGTTCTCCAGGATGAGACTCGCTTAAGTTAACCAACTCCAGGGTATCTACTTGCTGGTCGAAAAACCGTAAAACCTTTAGTAAACAGCCACTCATTGTGGGGAAATTTTAAATATATTTTTAGTTTACCATATGATGGTGTAAATAGGCACGGTGTTTCTCAATGGACGTATCGCTGTAATGTTTCATCCAGGCTGGACTTTGTCATTCATTCAGAAAACTCTCACGAACACCGCTTCATATGGCAAACGAGCACCCTGACGTCTATCTCAAGAGAGGTCCAAAGAGGAGCCATAGGAAAGGTCCAGGGATGAAGTAATAGATGAGGCCCGGTAAGCGAGGTGTCGGGCCAGGGATGCGTAAGGTTTTTTATATATTTTAAAAGAATGGGAAAAAATACATGGAAGACGCCTTCACCGCCCTCAAATTTCTTCTATGTACATCGCGTGGCTGCACGAGGATGGCCCTACGAATCCACACCAGTCCTAGGGAGTGCTATAACGTCCACCATCGTCTCGTTCTCTCAAGCTGCAACCATCACTACAATTTATCGCAAAGCTGACATGGACGTGACTCTTGTTACTTCTACAAAAGTCAGAGATCGCCAGGCCTCACAGACCTAAAAATACCACTACCGCGGTGGTCTTCAATACTCCTTGCAGGGGATGCAATAAATCTTATGTTGAAACCCTTGAAGAACATGCGTGTAGGATGGATGATGCCATAAACTTGTGCATCGTCCTAAGCTACATTCCCATGTGGGGAAGCGGGGAGCAGCGCAACAACTACTTCGACAGAATCAAATGCAGGAGCCTGGAGGCCGCCACCATTCACCTTACTCAGACCACTGAGCAAAACAACGGAATGTATACGCTGCCTGGACCCATCATCACCAATTCTTCAATTAAAAAAATGTTAACTATCCCTAGCCCCACTTCTTACCTACCTGACCTTACCTTCTTGAATCTTTCCCAGAACGCCACCTTGGACCTATCCTCTTGACCTCTTTCAGGCTTGCATTTGCCTTATAAGGCAGTATGTATGTGTGTGTGTGTGTGTGTGTGTGTGTGTGTGTGTGTGTGTGTGTGTGTGTGTGTGTGTGTGTGTGTGTGTGTGTGTGTGTGTGTGTGTGTGTTTGTTTCCTACTTAAATTATAAGTGTCCAGCCCTGGGCAAAACCTTGAAGCAGTAATATGCTCATAAAACACTGGGCCTTTTATTCGCTTGTTAGCCTATGTCTCATTCTATTACTACCTATTTATTGCTAGGTAGCAGGTGCAGCAAGTGTTAGGAGACTTGCTTAGTGCGTCTTGCCTCTGGTATTTGCGGATGTGCACGAGCTACCGCTGTGCGTTATATATAGTAGTTAAATTCAGTTGTGTTATCAAGCTTAGTATCAGCTGAGACGTCAGTTTGTTGTGCATGATGTCAGATATATTGATGTAGGTCAGTCATAGTAACTAATGAGGAGCTCTGAGCCACAAGCACTTGTGTCAACACTACCCATCACCCTCCCTTCGTAATCCCCCCCTTCCCCCTCCTTGTATTCCCCTACCACTTCCCCTTTCCTTAATTACCAACCACACCTGTGCTAATGTAAGGGTGACACATGCTCCTCGTTATTGTCAACGTCAATTTCTTTTTGCACCTCTTACATTATTAACTATGGGGGTGAGAGAGGAATTATCAATAACAATACTGTCGTTATTGTTGTGGATGTCATGATCCTTATCGTCGTTATTAACTTTATCCACCACTGTCACAGGCATCCACATCCTCCTCCTCCTCCTCCTCCGCCGTCGCCACGACCCACTTCCACTTACCACAATCACCACCAACCCTACCACCACTCACCCCCACCTACCACCCACTTCCAACTCTCACCACCACCGTCACCCCCACCTACTTCCGCCTACCACTATCACCACCATCCCCACCCACCAACCACTTCCACCTATCACTACCACCACCACTAATAATCACTGCTACCACCAGCGTTCACTTCCACCACAACAGCTGCCACTACTACATCAACACCCACAACCACCGCCTCGGTTACATCACCAACTCCTCCACTAACCTTCATGTCACCACATCCACTACTACGACTACTACGGGGTGAAACTCTGAAGCGAGAGGTACAAGCCAAAAGCAGATAAGTTTTTATTTTGGCAAATATAGAACACAGGTACAAGCTGCTTTCCGAAGTTCTAAATGTAAGAACATTGTTGTTCTTTAAATACTGCTAGAAAAAGCAATTTTCAAATATATAATTCAACTAAATACAATGAAAGAGCTGACTGGATACAATGAAAGGGTTAACTGGATACATGGGGTGACTAGATAAAATATAAGAACTGGTCAGATATAATGAAAGCTCTGACTGGATGCAATGATACTGGGGATACAATTACAGGATTGGGGATACAAGGCAAGTTCTGACTGGATGCAGTGCAAGGGCTAAAGGGATAGAATGCAAGGACTGACTACCCAGTACATACTAAAATTGGGATGTAGAATTACTTTTAGTACCAATTGAAAAAGTAGAAACTCAAATCTTTCTTCCAGGATCCTTCCAGTGAAATTCCTATACACGTTGTTCTATTGCATAATTCACTTTTCTTTTCACACTGGCAGAATATCCTGAGGGAGTGGAGGATGAGAAGAGAACCTTCTGGTTTACTATCCTGGCTTCAACTAAAGACGGATATTAGAACATATTTCAGCCTACGACTGAAGTGACTTACGTAGGACAAGCATTTACTGGGACAAAAATTTCGCTCTGTATTGTTAATGGTCTTCCACATTCTACCAACCCACCTACCCCCCCCCCTACCCTCTCCCCCCCCCCCTCTCTCTCTCTCTCTCTCTCTCCCTCTCTCTCTCTCTCTCTCTCTCTCTCTCTCTCTCTCACACACACACACAAAATCCTCCTCACCATTTTCTGCAATTGGCTGCTGGGTAAAAGATCTTGGTGTGTGTGGAAAATCTGGTAATCCCCGCCACTGCTCTCAACACATTGTTGGTAAATCCCGCGATTATCCCACACTATATTAGTTATATTAGGTGGTTGCTGAACCTGAGAATCGTGGTGCTGTGATGCTGTTGCTGCTGCTGATGTTGGTATTATTGCTGCTGCTGTTGTTGGTATTGTTGATGCTCCTGCTGTTGGTATTGTTGATGCTGCTACTGTTGGTATTTTTTATGTTGCTGCTG
This sequence comes from Cherax quadricarinatus, assembly GCF_038502225.1. Classification (NCBI taxonomy): domain Eukaryota; kingdom Metazoa; phylum Arthropoda; class Malacostraca; order Decapoda; family Parastacidae; genus Cherax; species Cherax quadricarinatus. The sequence continues at coordinate 16,132,702 of NC_091373.1, forward strand.
TTGGTATTTTTGATGCTGATGCTGATAGAGTTGTTGTTGCTGCTTTTGGTATTACTGCTACTGCTGCTGTTTGTCTTATTCTAGCTGCAGCTGCTGTTGTTGCTACATATACTCTTGTTGCAATTACTGCTATTTATGCTTCTATTACTGCTACGTCTGTTGCTGCTACTGGTGCTGCTTCTGTTATTACTACTAATGCTGCTGCTATTGTGGGTGGAGCTATTGGTGCTGTTGCTGCTATTATTAATGTTACTGTTGCCACTACTACTATAGATATAGAATCGGGCTCTCCTGCAGCTGCTACTGTTTATGACATTACCACAGTTACTGTTGCTACTCCTTATGTTGCTATTACTGTTATAGCTACTGCGGCTGTTGCTGCTATTGCAGCTGCTGTTGCTTTTTGTTACTACTATGGTTGCAGGTACATCTGTTGTTGCTGCAGCTGCTGCTATTGCAGCTACGGCTTCTATTACTGCTGCAGCTGCTGCTGCTCCACTCTTTTCTAAGCAGTTATTGTTGTTTTGCTATTACTGTGTCTGCTGTTTCTCCCTTATTTGTTGCTGCTGCTGTTTCATATCGCGTTGTTGCTGCTGCTGCTTCTGTTGTTGCTGTTTTAGAGTCTGCTGTTGATTTTTTTATCACGATACTGTTGCTGCTCCTTTTCCTCCTGCTGTTGTTTCTCTTGCTGTTGTTGTGTCCGAGTCTATTGTTGATTTTTGTCTTGTGTTATTGTTGCTGCTGTTGTTGTTATTGCTGCTGTTTCTCAGTTGCTGTTGCTAATATTGACTTCTATTCTAACGCTGTTACTTCTGCTGCTGCTGTTTCTATTTCTGCTCTTCCTCCTGTTGCCGTTTTTCCTTTTGTTGCTTTAGATAAATGTTTTTTTTTCGTTTCGAAGCTGTTGCTGTCCTTCCTGCTGTTTCTTCTGTTCCTTGTGTTGACCCTCTGACAGTTCCTGCTGTTGCTGTTTTTCCTATTGCTGCTTCCGATACACTTACTGCTCCTTTTGTTGCTCGTGATGCATCTGCTGTTTCTCTTGTTGTTCCTGTTGTTTATGATACAACTGTTGTCCCTCCTGTTGCTTCTAATCGAGCTGCTGTTCCTTTTGTTTTCTGTGATGCAACTGATGTTCCTTCTGATGCTTCAGTCAGCTGCTGTTGCCTCTGGCGCAGCTGTTTAGGTTGCTGTTTTTGTCACTGGTGTTGGTCTTGCCACTGCTGCTGCTGTTGTTGCTGTTCCTGCCACTGGTGTTGTTATTGCGGTTGCTGTTGTCACTTGTGCTGTTGTTGCAGCTGCTTTTCTTGCTAATGCTGTTATTGCTGCTGATGCTGCTGCTGTTGCTGTTCTTGCCACTGATACTGTTGTTGCTGTTCTAGCCACTGATGCTGTTGCTACTGTTTTTGCCACTGTTGATATTGTTTGTGTTCTTGCCACTGCTGTTGTCGGTGTTCTTGCGACTGATGTGTTGTTGCTGCAGCTTTTTTGTCACAGGTGCTGCTATTGCTGCTGTTCTTATCACTTGTGCTATTGTGGTCTGCTGTTCTTGGAACTGGTTCTGTTGCTGTGTTACTGTTTTGCCGCTGTTGATGTTTCTGCCACTGTTGCTGTTGTTGCTGATGCTGTTTTCCGTATTACTGGAGTATTTCGTAAAATGCTACTCACGAGTCCTTTTCACTTCCTTTACATCTACTCTTCCTCCTCCTCTATCTTTGCATCTCCTCGTCCGCCCCTCTTCCTTCTCTGTCTGTTTTTTCCTCCTCCTCCTCTTCCTTCCCCCTGTCACTTGCCATGGAGTTTTTTTCTTCCGTTTTTAGTTACTTCACCTTCTCTCTCTCTCTCTCTCTCTCTCTCTCTCTCTCTCTCTCTCTCTCTCTCTCTCTCTCTCTCTACCCTTCTCATTTTCTTCTCTTCTCCTTCCCTTTCTACCCTCCTCTCCCTCCCTTCCCTACAACCCTCTCACTTTCCCACCCTTCCTTTCCCTTCCCTTCCTTTTCCTTCCCTTCTTTTTTCTCTCTCCCTTCCCTACCCTCCTTTCCCTTCCCTGCCCTCCTCTCCCCTCCCCTTCCTCCTGTCCCTTTTTTTCCTTCCCTCTCCCCTCCCTCTCCTTCCCCTCCCTTCTCTCCCTCCGTTGCTTCTCCCTCGTCTCATTTCCTCGGGTAATCAACCAAGCTTGTTCTTCTTCGTTCAAGCAGTTAATCGTTGTGGCCACTCAGGCGTGGTCTCGCCAATCAGAAGAAGGGAGAGCCATGTGGTCTCGCCAATCAGAAGAAGGGAAAGCCATGTGGTCTCGCCAATCAGAAGAAGGGAGAGCCATGTGGTCTCGTCAATCAAAAGGGGGAGCCACGTGGTCTCGCCAATCAGAAGAAGGGAGAGCCATGTGGTCTCGCCAATCAGAAGAAGGGAGAGCCATGTGGTCTCGTCAATCAGAAGAAGGGAGAGCCATGTGGTCTCGCCAATCAGAAGAAGGGAGAGCCATGTGGTCTCGTCAATCAGAATAAAGGAGAGCCACGTAGTCTCGCCAATCAGAAGAAGGGAGAGTCACGTAGTCTCGCTAATCAGAAGGGAGAGCTATGTGGTCTCGCCAATCAGAAGGGAGAGCCATGTGGTCTCGCCAATCAGAAGAAGGGAGAACCATGTGGTCTCGTCAATCAAAAGGGGGAGCCACGTGGTCTCGCCAATCAGAATAAAGGAGAGCCACGTAGTCTCGCCAATCAGAAGAGAGAGCCGCGTGGTATCGCCAATCAGAAGAAGGGAGATTCACGTGGTCTCGTCAATCAGAAGGGAAAGCCACGTGGTCTCGCCAATCAGAAGAAGGGAAAGCCACGTGGTCTCGCCAATCAGAAGGGAGAGCCACGTGGTCTCACCAATTAGAAAGAGCCACGTGGTCTCGACAGTCAGAAGTCATCACGTGGTCTCGCCAATCAGAAGGGATATTCACTTGGTCTTGCCAATCAGAAAGGATATTCACTTGTTCTCGCCAATCAGTAGGGAGAGCCACGTGGTTCCTCCAATCAGAAGGTAGAGTCACTTGGTCTTGCCAATCAGAAGGGCAAACCTCGTGGTCTTGCCAGTCACAGGGGAGAGTCACGTGGTCTCGCCAATCAGAAAGTAAAGCCACGTGATCTCGCTAAACACAAAGAAAGCCACGTGATCTCGCTAATCAGAAGGTACTGTCACGTAGTCTCGCCAATCAGGAGAGTCACTCGGAAATGGCAATATAATTACCTCTCACATATCTTCTTAGAATATCAGTATAAGGGAAATAAAATAGGAAATTGAAGCCTCTAGATTTACTTCCCCATTTACCACTAAATTGTGTCTGGAATATAATAAATGATGACTTAGTTTGTTGTTACATTAATAATGATAAAAATGATAATAATGATATGCAATAAAAATGCGATAAATTATAATTTTAACAGTAAGCCGATTACCTGGCCAGAATTTAATATTAATATTATTATATATTTAAATAAATGAGTCGTGAGTTATAACGAAGATGATTATCAAATAATTACGTATCATTCTTTATTATTCATAATTATTGTTGCCACCGATGAGGATTACGTAAATGTATAAGATAATATTAGGTGGACATTGGGTTATGAATTATCATTTGTTCAATACTTAATAATCACAATAACCGCATTAGAGGAAATGATAATCCACACCTACAGTTGTTCAGTTATCATCCCAGAACAAGATGACGTTATACAGTGTTCAGTGGATTGATGAACTGAACACATCGACTCCAGGCTGAGGGATTGATTACCTCAAACTCCTCCTCTCCTTATACCTTCCTGCCTTGTATAAGACTGATGAAGCCACTGTATGACGAAACATTTCTTCAGTAAAGATTCCCATATGTTGCATAAATGTTTTAATTCTTCAACTTGTCGGTTTTCAAAACCATTCATCACAATAAGAACTCTGTATAACATCAAAGTTATTCCCCTTCCTTGTTACTCCCTCTTCATTATTCTTAAAGCCGTAAATATAACTACGTAACCAATCGCTAACAAAACTCATCCATAATCAGATTTTTTTCTCCATATTTACAATTAGCAGACATTCAAGACAAGAATAATAAAATTCCCCTCTATTATACCACTACAATTATAATATACTTGCCATATTTTCTACTTACAGCTTCAGCAATGTTCCAGTCTCTTTCTCAGTTATTCACTGTCACTGTACGATCATCCAGGGTTCTATCTTGCACCTGAGTTAATAGAATTATCAAAGTTTATTGCTTGGGTAGTGTTTATTCTGTTAGTGGGTTGGATTTGTGAAGGATCTGCCTACTATGGGCCAACAGACCTATGGCAGTGTTCCTCCTTTCTTATGTTATGTTCTTATGCACCTCAAGAACACAAGAACATAAGAATGGAGGAACACTGCAGAAGGCCTACTAGCCCATACAAGGCAGGTTTTTTTTTTTTTTTAGGTCGAGATAATGGTGCCAGTCCAGAGTGAGTTGTGACTTATTCACCCTTGACCATGGGTCAGGGGTGAATAAGCTTCCTAACCCATACAAAAATTTGTTAATTACTAGTTACCAACCATGGCAAAGCCACGTGGTCTCATCAGTCACCAAAAGGAAGACCCCCTGATTCTCTCCTACCATCACCAAATTCATTTTAATATTTCTTCAACTCGGCAGCTACCTCTGGGAAGAGACGACGGAGGTCAGTCACTTTTATTACAATGTGTGTGTGTGTGTGTGTGTGTGTGTGTGTGTGTGTGTGTGTGTGTGTGTGTGTGTGTGTGTGTGTGTGTGTGTGTGTGTGTGTGTGTGTTTTGTTTGTTTTATGTTCCTAGTGGATGGGTATATATTTGGTTTACCAGATTAACGGAACAAGTAAACAACATCCTCAGTTTTGCCTCACTGTACCAGATACACACAAGGAGCAGCCGCCTCACACGTCCACCTTAACTAGGTGCCAGATTTGAAATGGCTTAGGCATCCAGCCTCAGAGTGATGCCCAGGGTGGCGCAGGCCTACCACGCATGCATCAACCGAGTGTCTCTGCTATAAGATCAAGAATACTAAATCAGGCTTACAAAGGGTTACACAGGTTCCAATTTTGATAGCTCTGCCCTGCTACGGCTGGGAAACCTTGCACAGCAGTAGCAGTGCTAAACAATAATACACAAGAACATGACCTGTAAGCTCAAATTATCACAAAGAAAAGTCATGCAATTCAACTTATGACACACAGTCTAGTAATACATGAAAGTATTCAACACACGAATCAACAATAAATCAATCGTAAATGAATTCAGCAATTGCTAACAGCGAGTCATGTGACCTCCTTGGCTTTGCGCCAATGAGGGATCTGAAATCTTACTTGACTCTCATGCCTGGTATGCCCAGATTGATGACTTGGCCATCTCTTTCTAGGGATATGAACTTGGTATTAAACTCTTCCATGCAGCACTTGAGAATGTGTGCAAAAGTGTCCTGGAGAGCACTAACTTCCCTAGCAGAGCTTCCAGATGGTCTGGCATTGATGATGCCTTGCCACCCTTTAGGAGTCCTCATGTTACAACTTCTTTGTAGCCGTAGAGGACAGCTCATTATCCGAAGGTTTGAGTGTGTGTGTGTGAGCATCGCTAGTCGACTGCAGGACACTTCAATGGTTGGTGCACTTACTCGTGTCTCATTTGCTGTCTCATGTTGATAGTGACTCGTGATTTTTTAGGTTTGTTCATAGAACCATCCTTGAATGTTGTTCGAAAGGTAAAGTCCATCTTTCAGAGGAGCACTCCAGACTGGAAGTCCTAGGTGGTGATGGCAGTGATGTATAACCCACCACAGAATATCAGGAGGCCAAGGCAAGAATATGATGAGAGTAACAGAACGATGGTTGACACATTGGCTGATGTTGCCAGTGTGTTTACCATCCCTCTCCTTTCCTCAGCCTGATTGCCTGGTCCTTGACCGTTGTTTTCCTTCTGATGTGACTATACAGCAGCTTTGGGTCGGACTTGGCTTTCGCTGCTATGTCATTTTCGTATTGTCATTGCAAATGCTATAGGAAATAGTTTTCACCTCAAGGGTAATACGAAGCTGGTGCATTTTGTTCTGATAGACGATGAGCTCCCACCTGACCACTGGGTAAATGCTGTTCCCATGGGGGTTTTATTTATTTATTTTTTATTTATTTATAATTTTAGCACACTTACAGAGGTACAAAAAAATACAGAAGAGCAGCATGCCAAAGCCACTTATACTATGCATAGCATTACGGGCTGGCTTAAAATTAACTTAAGATTAACTAAGCAATGATGAAATCAGTGAAAAACATTAATGTAAACTGATTACTATAAAGCTCAAGTGAGTATTACAAAGACAGGTCATATGGTTGCATGCATTGTTGTAAATTCAGTAGAATGGAGTATTCTGTTAGGTAGTGTATTTAAAAAATAATAAAGTTAGATTGGGTTTTAGGTTTAACATTTATGTGATATAATTGTGAGAAACATTTAAGATATACAATTTATAAGGTTCAGTTATTCAGTATTTATTTGGTTTTGGGTGAGTAAGTGATCTTTGAGAAGAGACTTGAATTTATAAACAGGTAGTGTTTCTTTTATATTTACAGGTAATGAATTCCAGATTTTAGGGCCTTTTATGTGCATTGAGTTTTTGCATAGCGTGATTAAAGGAACTCTTCTGAGAGAGTGTCAATCCCACCGCTGCCACCATCCGTTATGCCTCTATTGGATGGGAAGATCGTGGGTTGACCAGATTAACAAAGTAAAACGCATCCTCAGTTTCTGCCGTTTATTGTACCAGGTGTGTACACAAGAAGCAGCAGCCTCGCAATATGTCTCACCCGAGTGCTAAATTTGAACCGCCCTAGGCCTCTAGCCCTAGGGTTAGGTTTAGTTAATTTAATACCTTTGTTATGCATCCCCATCCCCATCCTGTGGGCTGTAGTTAAAAAAATTACAGAGGTACATAATGGGTTCAGGGACTGGGCCTCAAAGTTTTGATAGCTGAAAAAATTACAAAGGTAATGAGGATGCCCGGGGAGGCGTAGGCCTAACATCCATGCGTCAGCAGAGCGTCTTTGCTATGAGAGCACAAACACTCAGGAAACCAGTTGCACGTAAGTGTTAGAAAGAGCTACACAGGTTGAAATGCTGACATTATGTAAGTACGTACGCTCGCGCGCGCGCGTGTGTGTGTGTGTGTGTGTGTGTGTGTGTGTGTGTGTGTGTGTGTGTGTGTGTGTGTGTGTGTGTGTTTGTGTGTGAGAGTGACTGTATGTGTGTGTTTGTGTGTGAGAGACTGTATGTGTGTGTGTGTGATGGCAAACCTGAAAAGGTAGTTGTGAGGCGACCACTGTGTAGTCACCTTCAGAGTCAATGTAACGTGTTCACTCTCACACTGTATCACTCACACTGTATCACTCACACTGTATCACTCACACTGTATCACTCACACTGTATCACTCACACTGTATCACTCACACTGTATCACTCACACTGTATCACTCACACTGTATCACTCACACTGTATCACTCACACTGTATCACTCACACTGTATCACTCACACTGTATCACTCACACTGTATCACTCACACTGTATCACTCACACTGTATCACTCACACTGTATCACTCACACTGTATCACTCACACTGTATCACTCACACTGTATCACTCACACTGTATCAGTAAACAGTTTCCCCTGCTGCATCACTTGTCTTGTCTGCTTGTTTGGCTGTAAACAACAGTAGGCAGTGAGCTGACAAGAACGTATGTGACATCTGGTTATGTTAGCCTAGTTATTATTGACATTGTTAGTAAAAAGGTATATTGGCATTTAACCATTTTATCATCTGGTTTGCTTGTAAAAAATGATAGTATTTTGTAATGAAAACGGATTGCTAGTTAGCGTTTGTCATGCTGTTTGCCCGTTAACAGAGGACACTGATGAAGGTGTTTGGAAAATATAGTTATTTCCAGGGATGTCTGCGTCGTCTGTTAGGTTTACCGTTAAAAGTGTGATATTGTCATGGGTATCTATCATCTGTTTGTTTTACTGTTGACTGTTGTGTCTAAATTGTCTCCTATCTTAACCGCAAACTAAAAATCGCTGATTAACAACAGTGTGAGGTGAACTCTGTTTCCCTTCCCTGTGTCCCCTTCGTTGCTTCCCTGTTGAACAGATGGTGCCGTTGGTCACATCCCTGAATAAACAGGGCACAGCCACCTCGCGTCTCATTGGCACCTGATGGGAGATAGAGTATTGACGTCAGCAGCCTCTATCTCCTCTCTCTCTCTCGTGATTGGTAGTTGATAAGGTGTGGAGATAGGACACATGCTTGTCTCCTCCTACACTGTCACCTGAGACCCCTCGCTCCTGTCATCATGTTCCTACTTGTGATTGGTGCTTGATAGCACGTGACGTCACGACTGAGGCTATATTTTCTCTTGTGATTGGTGGATGATAACACGTTGCGTCACGTGATTGGTGCTTGATGGCCCGTGACGTCACGGCTGTGGTTGATCGCAAGTAACCTCACGACTAAAGTTACCGCTTGTGATTGATTGTTACCCTCTTGTGATTGGTGGTTGAATGAAAATAACCTCACAAATAATCCTAAATTCTCTTATCACTAGTGGATGATAATAAGCGACGCCATATAAACACTTTAATACTCTTCTATGATTGGTTGTTAAGTATCATCATTATGGCCGTGTCTAGTTCACGTTCTGTTTTTTTTATGTTCCTCCGACCATTATACAACCACACCAACAAGAAAAAAAAAGCAATACCGTGACTAGAACAATAAACAGGTAACCCACAAACTAGAGACCGAAACTTGTGACGACGTTTCGGTCCGACGTGGACCATTAACGTCGTCGTATGTTTCAGTCTCCTGTGTACGGGTTGAGTACAGTCACATCTCTCAGATTATACAAATCACAATCTCCAGATATTATGCAATCACGGCTATTATACAATCACGGCTATTATACAATCACGGCTATTATACAATCACGGCTATTATACAATCAGTGGCCGGGCAACATGGAACCAAGCTGAAGATCAAGAAAACGGTTGGAGAGGCAGAAACAACGAGAAACCAGAAGACTACCGTGGAAACTTCCAACCCATTCTCGGTGCTACCTGACGAATGTGAGTGTTCTACTGGGAATGCCACAACGAGCACCAAAGAAGCATTGGCAGACGTGAGTAAGACATCCCTAGAAACCCCAACGAAGACCATCGAGAACGTCTTGACGAATTCTACAAGTGGTGTAATGCTACCTGGCGAATGTGAGTCGACTACTCGGAGCATCACGACGGACGACGCCAAGGAAGGTAAAAACATTGTTGTTGTTGGGGATAGCCAGATTAGGTACATGGATAGGGCATTCTGCTTGAAGGATAGGAGTAGGAGGCAGAGAGTGTGTTTTCCTGGGGCTGGGATGAAGGATATTGTTAGCCGTCTGGATGACATCATGAGAGGCAATGGGAGCAATCCTATTATCTGTCTCAGTGCTGGAGGCAACGATGTTGGCGGACGTAGGAGTGAGGACCTGATTAGCAGATATAGGTCAGCAATAGAGATAATTAGGAGGAAGGGTGGGAAACCTGTCATATGTGGCATTTTGCCAAGGAGAGGAGTTGGAAATGAATGGTTGTCCAGAGCAATTGGTGTCAATTGCTGGCTGGACAAATACTGTAAGGAAAATGCGGTAACATTCATTGACAACTGGGACCTCTTCTATGGCAGAAATGACATGTATGCCAGGGATGGGGTTCACTTTCTAGGTGTGGGGTGGGAGCACTGGCCAACGCAGTGGAGGGAGCTGTTAGGTCTTTAAACTAGGAATAGTTAGTGGTATGGGTTTTGGCGAGAAAACTGTGAAGTCGCAGGGCAGTAATATGAGTACTAGGAGAACTAGTAATAGGCAAAATGAGGTGGATATTGGAAAGCCAGTGGCACAAATTGACAAGGACAGTAATAGGTTTAGTGGAATAACAGAAAGGAGCAGGAAGGGTAAAGAGAGAGAAGGGTCTTTAAATATTTATTAGACAAATAGTCGCAGTGCTAGGAATAAGATGGACGAGTTGAGACTAGTTGCTAGTGCAGGTAACATAGATATATTTGCCATTACTGAGACGTGGTTTAATTCAAAAAGTCGGGACATGCCTACAGAATGTCACATTCAGGGTTTTAAATTGTTCCAAGTAGATAGAAGTATCGGGAAGGGGGGTGGCGTGGCATTGTATGTCCGAGATCGTTTGAACTGTTGCATAAAAACGGGTATTAAGTCTGAACACATACAGAGTCTGTTTGGATAGAATTTTCAGAGGGGCATGAAAAATTAATTTTAGGTGTGATATACCGTCCCCCAAATTTAGATAGGGACCAGGGGAGACTACTATGGGAGGAAATTGTTAGGGCCACAAGGCACGATAATGTAGTAATTCTAGGAGACTTTAACTTTAGTCATATTGATTGGAATTTCTTGACTTCTTAGAAGTAGTTCAGGATTGTTTTTTGAAGCAGTTTGTGACAGAACCTACAAGGGGTAATAACCTGCTTGGCTTAGTTCTGGCAAACAATGAATCCCTTGTTAATAATTTAGAAGTTTCAGAGGAACTGGGTGCTAGCGACCACAAATCAATTACATTTAGCATTGAATGGAAGTATGATAGTAGGGATAACTCAGTAACAGTTCCAGACTTTCGCTTAGCAGATTACAATGGGCTTAGAGAACACTTATCTGTTGACTGGGGTAACGAAGAGAGCTATCAATATGACAGTTTTCTGAGCACAATACATGCTGGTTTAGAAACGTTTTCTAATAAATATGTTATAGTGTTTGCTTACGTGTCTTTCTAAACCAACTTGTCGGTATTTATTACCAAGGTTTATACCACAATACATGCTGCTCAAAGAACGTTTATCCCTTACAAGGAAATTAGATCAAATAGAAATGACCCAAAATGGATGAATAATAGGCTGAAATATCTACTAGGGCATAAGAAAGGAATTTATAGGCGTATCAAAAGAGGCGAGGGTCATCTTATGAATCAGTATATTGACATTAAGAGGGACATTAAAAAGGGGATAAGAAAAGCTAAAAGGGACTATGAAATTAAAGTTGCTAGGGATTCTAAAACTAACCCAAAAAGTTTTTTCCAGGTCTATAGAACAAAAGTCAGAGATAAGATAGGTCCCCTTAAAAATAACTATGGGCATCTTACTGACAAAGAGAATGAAATGTGCTCGATTTTAAATAATTACTTTCTCTCGGTTTTTACACAGGAAGACACTAATAATATTCCGGTAATTAATTTTTATAGTGAATCAGAAGAAGATAAATTATGTAACATCACAGTCACTAGTGAAATGGTTGTGAAGCAGATAGACCGACTGAAGCAAAATAAGTCACCGGGTCCTGATGAGGTTCTTTCAAGGGTTCTAAAGGAATGCAAAATGGAAGTCTGTGAATCATTAACTAATATTTTTAATTTATCTCTTCAAACAGGTGTAGTGTCTGATATGTGGAAGATGGCTAATGTAATTCCTATTTTTAAAACAGGGAACAAGTCGTTACCGTCAAATTACCGCCCAATAAGCCTGACCTCAATTGTAGGCAAATTACTAGAGTCAATTATAGCTCAGATTATAAGAAGCCATCTCGATAAGCATAGCTTGATTAATGATACTCAGCATGGATTCATAAGTGGCCGGTCTTGTCTAACTAATTTATTAACTTTCTTCAGTAAAGCTTTTGAGGCTGTTGATCACGATAAAGAATTTGATATTATTTACTTAGATTTTAGTAAGGCATTTGATAGAGTTCCGCACCAAAGACTGTTGAAGAAAGTAGCAGCTCATGGCATTGGGGGAAGGGTGCTCTCGTGGATCGAATCATGGCTCACTGACAGGAAGCAAAGAGTGTCCATAAATGGGGTTAAATCCGAGTGGGGATCAGTAACAAGTGGCGTTCCACAGGGATCAGTCTTGGGCCCGTTGTTGTTTATAATATATATCAATGATCTTGATGAAGGAATTACTAGTGATATGAGCAAATTCGCCGATGACACGAAGATAGGTAGGATAATTGATTCAAACGTAGATGTTAGGGAACTTCAGGAGGATTTAGACAAACTCTACTCTTGGTCAGAAAAGTGGCAGATGCAGTTCAATGTAGATAAATGCAAGTTTCTGAAGCTCGGGAGTGTCCATAACCCTAGCACTTATAAGTTTTTGTAGATGAATGGTTCAGAGAACCGGCATGTTGATAAATTAGACACATGTGCATCTCTTGGGTATCTTTATTGAGGAAACGTTTCGCCACACAGTGGCTTCATCAGTCCATACGTAGGAGAAACTTGAAGAACAGGAGGAGAATGAGGTAATCAGTCCCTCAACCTTGAGTCGATGTGTTCAGTCCATCTATCTTGAATAGAATACGGCATATCAGCGGAGAAGCAGCTTATAAACCGTATGGCAGGAGAGGTGCAGCAGTCATAGGTCGTGTCACATTTGTTCAATTCTTGGGCACGACCTACTTCCACATTGAACAAATGTAACACGACCTATGACTGCTGCACCTCTCCTGCCATACGGTTTATAAGCTGCTTCTCCGCTGATATGCCGTATTCTATTCAAGATTGATGGACTGAACACATCGACTAAAGGTTGAGGGACTGATTACCTCATTCTCCTCCTGTTCTTCAAGTTTCTCCTACGTATGGACTGATGAAGCCACTGTGTGGCGAAACGTTTCCTCAGTAAAGATACCCAAGAGTTGCACATGTGTCTAATTTACCACTTATAAGTTAAATAATGTAGAACTTAGCCATACAGATTGCGTAAAGGACTTGGGGGTTATGGTAAGCAGCAACCTTAAACCAAGACAGTAATGCCTAAGCGTACGTAATAAGGCAAATAGATTACTGGGATTTATATCAAGAAGTGTAAGCAACAGAAGTTCAGAGGTCATACTGCAGCTTTATACATCATTAGTAAGGCCTTACCTAGATTATGCAGCTCAATTCTGGTCTCCATATTACAGAATGGACATAAATTCGTTAGAAAACATTCAGCGTAGGATGACTAAATTAATACGTAGCATTAGAAATCTTCCTTATGAAGAAAGATTGAAGACTCTTGAGTTACATAGAGTCTAAAAACTTGGGTAGCTTGGAAAGGAGACTGGACAAGTTTGTGAGCAGACCTTCTACAGTGTTCTTATGTGGGATAGCGATGAAGAAGTTTCTTGGCAAGTGGTTCAGCTATGTTATAGAAGCCACTATTCTGGTTGAAGTTGTCGGATATAGAAATAAGTGATGATTCCAGGATTCTTCGGTATTGAGTGTTGTCTTCTGTGGCGATAAGTCTTGAGTTTCTGTAGTTTATCAAGTGGTTGTGTGAATTACGGTGTTGTACGCAGGCATTCCTTGTGTCGTCAGACCTGCTTGCGTATTGGTGTTCTGAAATACGTGTTTGGAGGTCCCTTGATGTTTCGCCCACGTATAACTTGTTGCAGTCATTACAAGGGATTATGTATACCCCTGCAGAGGATGGAGGCTTGTCCTGCCTACTACTGGTGATGTCCTTGATGGTCGTGGTTGTGGAGGTAGATACTTGGAATGATGTTTTGGCAAAGATGTTGGAAACATGTTTGGCAATGGAGTTGGTGGGAAGGACTATGTATCTCTTCTCGGCAGTGTCTTCTCTGGGTGTGTTGAAGATGTTTAGTGCTCGCCGTCTGCAGTCTCTGATGAAGTGACGAGGATAGTGGAGTTTGGAAAATACCTGTTCAATTATAGTGCATTCTTCCTCAAGGAACTCGTTGCTGCAGATTCTGAGTGCACGCAGGAAGAAGCCTATAATTACACCACGTTTGGTTTTGGTGTCGTGGTGAGAGTAGAAGTGGAACACCACTCTGCAAAGCTGACCACGAACTTCGTTTTAAAGTCTATCGAAAACCCACCAACCAAAACGATCTTCTCCACTTCTACTCTCACCACGACACCAAAACCAAACGTGGTGTAATTATAGGCTTCTTCCTGCGTGCACTCAGAATCTGCAGCAACGAGTTCCTTGAGGAAGAATGCACTATAATTGAACAGGTATTTTCCAAACTCCACTATCCTCGTCACTTCATCAGAGACTGCAGACGGCGAGCACTAAACATCTTCAACACACCCAGAGAAGACACTGCCGAGAAGAGATACATAGTCCTTCCCACCAACTCCATTGCCAAACATGTTTCCAACATCTTTGCCAAAACATCATTCCAAGTATCTACCTCCACAACCACGACCATCAAGGACATCACCAGTAGTAGGCAGGACAAGCCTCCATCCTCTGCAGGGGTATACATAATCCCTTGTAATGACTGCAACAAGTTATACGTGGGCGAAACATCAAGGGACCTCCAAACACGTATTTCAGAACACCAATACGCAAGCAGGTCTGACGACACAAGGAATGCCTGCGTACAACACCGTAATTCACACAACCACTTGATAAACTACAGAAACTCAAGACTTATCGCCACAGAAGACAACACTCAATACCGAAGAATCCTGGAATCATCACTTATTTCTATATCCGACAACTTCAACCAGAATAGTGGCTTCTATAACATAGCTGAACCACTTGCCAAGAAACTTCTTCATCGCTATCCCACATAAGAACACTGTAGAAGGTCTGCTCACAAACTTGTCCAGTCTCCTTTCCAAGCTACCCAAGTTTTTAGACTCTACAACCCAACTCGGTACATCATCAGATGCAGCATTCTTCACCTGACCTCAGCCGGACTATAAATACTCGCGTTCCTTCCACCCCAGGTAGTTCTGTTTGTGACTTGAAAAAGCCCACTGTGTGGGCGAAACGTAGTCAATAAAGGATCACATTATACTGCATTTGTGTTTATATTGCCACATGAGTGGGAGGGGTTGGATTTGAGTGGGACTTTCACATCAGAGCTTATTTCTTGGGTGGCATTGAAAACTGGGTTGGGCAAATGTTTTGTTAGTGGGATGAATTGTAAAGGACCTGCCTAGTATGGGCCAACAGGCCTCCTGCAGTGTTCCTCCTTTCTTATGTTCTTATGTTCTTATTATACAATCACGGCTATTATACAATCACGGCTATTATATAATCACGGCTATTATACAATCACGGCTATTATGCAATCGCGGCTATTATACAATCACGGCTATTGTGCAATCACGGCTATTATACAATCACGGCTATTATACAATCACGGCTATTATACAATCACGGCTATTATACAATCACGGCTATTATACAATCACGGCTATTATGCAATCACGGCTATTATACAATCACGGCTATTATGCAATCACGGCTATTATACAATCACGGCTATTATACAATCACGGCTATTATACAATCACGGCTATTATACAATCACGGCTATTATGCAATCACGGCTATTATACAATCATATTCTCCAATTATATAGTCACTTATTTCAGCTATAATAGTCACATCATCCAGGAATTAGACGGCGACTGACCGTAAAAATTGTGTTATATTTTCTGAAACTCAATTAATAAATTTGTTCGTAATGATTAAATCTAGATAAGTTAACATTACACCAAAATATTTTAACAGAACACACACACGCATGCACGCACACGCGCGCGCACACACACGCACACACACAAGCACACACACACATACACACAAGCACACACACACGCACACACACGCACACACACGCACACACAAGCACACACACACGCACACACAATCACACACACACACGCACACACAAGCACACACACACACGCACGCACACACACACGCACACACACCCACACACGCACATGCACACACGCACACACACACACACACACGCGCACACGCACACACTTTACAATTTGGAAACGGGCTAACTTTTAACAAATATCTCTCACTCCATAAGAAGATTCGATCGAACCTGCACAGTTAGTTTAATATGTTTATTAAGCACCCCATACCCAGCCTGTGGGCGGTAGTCACCCCATACCCAGCCTGTGGGCGGTAGTCACCCCACACCCAGCCTGTGGGCGGTAGTCACCCCATACCCAGCCTGTGGGCGGTAGTCACCCCATACCCAGCCTGTGGGCGGTAGTCACCCCATACCCAGCCTGTGGGCGGTAGTCACCCCATACCCAGCCTGTGGGCGGTAGTCACCCCATACCCAGCCTGTGGGCGGTAGTCACCCCATACCCAGCCTGTGGGCGGTAGTCACCCCATACCCAGCCTGTGAGCGGTAGTCACCCCATACCCAGCCTGTGGGCGGTAGTCACCCCATACCCAGCCTGTGGGCGGTAGTCACCCCATACCCAGCCTGTGGGCGGTAGTCACCCCATACCCAGCCTGTGGGCGGTAGTCACCCCATACCCAGCCTGTGGGCGGTAGTCACCCCATACCCAGCCTGTGGGCGGTAGTCACCCCATACCCAGCCTGTGGGCGGTAGTCACCCCATACCCAGCCTGTGGGCGGTAGTCACCCCATACCCAGCCTGTGGGCGGTAGTCACCCCATACCCAGCCTGTGGGCGGTAGTCACCCCTTACCCCATCATGTGGGCGGTAGTCACCACATACCCATCCTGTGGGCGGTAGTCACCCCATATCAATCCTGTGGGCGGTAGTCACCCCATATCAATCCTGTGGGCGGTAGTCACCCCATATCAATCCTGTGGGCGGTAGTCACCCCACATCAATCCTGTGGGCGGTAGTCACCCCACATCAATCCTGTGGGCGGTAGTCACCCCATATCAATCCTGTGGGCGGTAGTCACCCCATATCAATCCTGTGGGCGGTAGTCACCCCATATCAATCCTGTGGGCGGTAGTCACCCCACATCAATCCTGTGGGCGGTAGTCACCCCACATCAATCCTGTGGGCGGTAGTCACCCCATATCAATCCTATGGGCGGTAATCAAAAGATTACAGAGGTACATAATGGGTCCAGGGACTGACCTGCACACGTTGTATCAAAGTACATATCGCGACAATACTATGTCCTTTGCTACACAGTGTGCAGGGCCGATCATATCCTGCTATGGACAAAGATAATGTTTGTTATATATCAAATTTAAAAAAAAAAGTTAAAAATTGTATCCTTAATTCAGTTTTTATATCTCTGAAAATTCAGATTATGTCATGTTATCGAGGTTGACACTGATGATCAGACTGAAGAAATTAGCATCGATCTGATCTTATCCAGTCATGTTTTTTCCACACCACCCTGAGGTACGGTACACTTTTGGTCATAACACCACACAAGCTGACCATGTATATATGAATAATAAAAAATATGTAACCTTTATTAGTGACATTATTATTAATTATGCATATTTATTATTACTATTTACACTTTTACCCCTAGGTACCTAAAGTCGGTACCTGACCAGCCGGGCTGTGGTTCGTACGCTGGTTTGCGTGCGACCAGCAGTAACAGCCTGGTTGATCAGGCTCTGATCCACCATGAGGCCTGGTCACAGACCGGACCGCGGGGGCGTTGACCCCCGGAACTCTCTCCAGGTAAACTCTCCAGGTAGGATGTGGCCCACATCTGTACACTGATGCTCACGCACCCCCACACTGTACAAGGGGAGCAGGTGTAAGCAGACATGCCCACAATCGTTATAAAATAACACAAATGGACTGCTGTGGGCATGAACCTGTGGTGTTATGGTTACCAGGTTGCAGGGGGTCGAGTCTCAGCTCCCGGGTTTGCTACTCGAGTCACTGCCTTGGTTATCGTACCTCTTCTTAAAATGTTTGGATTTTGCCTCTACCACTGAGAGTGCGCGTGTATGTATTAGTTACCAGTTAGTATAGGCATTTGTCGAACGACACCCGCCCTGTTAGGTGTGTGTGTGTGTGTGTGTGTGTGTGTGTAAACAAAAACAAACCAAAGAAACAAATAAACTTTAGAGCCTAAGGCATTTATTTTTTGGTTAAGAATATCTTTCAGAAATGGTGCCGTGATGGCCGTGCAAGGCTTTAGATTCAAGGGATTGGAGCTGCCCTCCTTGGTTACCGTCCATGCCTCAGGCACAGTATAACTGCAATGGGTTTAGTGCTTCCCCGTGACGATAATAAAATTTCAATAATACAATATTAATTATTATTACGATTAATAATGATATTACAATAATAATAATTACCCAACACTCAGTACGCTGAAGGGGGCCGGTCTATAATAATAATAATAATAATAATAATTTCAATAATAATTTTAATACTAATAATTACAATAATAATTACTTAATATGCAGTTCGCTGAAGGGGGCCGGCCCATAATAATAAAAATAATACTTTAATAATACTAACAACATTAAAAATAATAACTTTACTAAGAATAATTACAATAATAATAATGATTACAATAATAATTACCTAATACTCAGTTCGCTGAAAGGGGTGACCTGTGAGTGAAGGGGCAAAATTTCAGCATAATGAAAGAAAAGGGGGAAGAAAAAGTAATGGGTTGGCCAGGAAGGTAATCGAGGCAGAAGGTGCATTGTGTTGAGCATGTAATCAAAGCATCTCTCTAAGGTAATCTGGGGACACGAGAATGTGCCATGCGTCTTGTTCGCCATTATCAACAACGTCTGTACTATTACCAACAACGCCTCTGCCATTAGCATCAACGTCTGTGCCATTACCTATAGCGTTTCTCTAATTTGCCTGATTATTTTAATAGCATGAGTTCCGCACAGGAAAATAGGAAAATTGGGGAAAAATGCATTGGCGTTGAAATCTGTGTTATTGGAGGCTATCTCGGAGGTTGTGGTGACAGTGGTGAGTGTTACAGTGATTGTGGTGACAGTGGTGCTTGTGATAGTCGTTGTGACAGTGATGGTAGCTACAGTGGTTGCTGCGGCAGTGGTGGATGTGACAGTGATGGTTGTTATTAGTAGTTTTTAATGGTGATTCAGAGAGTGGGGGGCTTGTAACAGTGGGAGTTGTGACAGTAGAGGTTGTGACAGGAGTGGTCGTGACAGTGAAAGTGGTAGTTGAGACAGTGAGGGGTTGCTACAGTGGTAGCAATGAGAGTGGTGGTTATATATAGTTTTTATTGTTCGTTGTGACAGTAGTAATGACAGTGGTGGTAGTAGTGACGGTGGTGGTTGTGACAGTGGTGGTAGTAGTGACGGTAGTGGTTGTGACAGTGACAGTAGTGATAGTGATGGTAATTATTATGACAGTGGTGGTAGTGACGATAGTGGTTGTGTCACGGGTAGCGGTCATACTAATCAACGTGATGAGAAATTTTTTCGTTTTCCTGAAAGCTGGTTAGGTCGACACTTCTCTCTCTCTTTACGGGAATTAAGTAGAACCCCCCTCCCCCCCCCCAAAAAAAAAAAAAAAAAATCCCGCAACATGTGGTGTCCTTACTACCGTCAGGTAAGCTGAGTCCTTCCCTGTGACAATGCCAAACACTGATGAGGATTTTCTCAACAAGAGGACAGTCAATAATCAGTGAATTATACTTATAGCCAGGATTTGAAATGAACGAAGGTAGGAAAACAGCAATTATCTTGTTGAATAGTTGTAGGAACCCTTTAAGGTAATCCTGCAGAACAGTTAAGTGTAACAGTTAAGTGACAGACATCAGAAGGTGGCAATCTTCGGTGCAAGTGATACACAACGACTGTTTTTACTCCATGGAAACTGACAGAGAAGCTGCCAAGTCAAGAAAAAACATTTTCGAGAATACTGGGTGAACAATGGGAATGAAGAATTAGACACGTGGGTACTTTATTTGTAGATATTTCGCCATTCAGTGGCTTTATCAGTAAAACATCTACAAATAAAGATACCTAGATGTTGCACATGTGTCTAATTCCTCATCTTGTCGGTAGTGTACACCATTCATGTACAATAATGGGAATGCTTGTGTTCATGGGTTGCAAATGATAACGACAAACCGTGAAAAAGACACTTGTGTATAGCTCGGGACACTAGGGCAAAAATTTCGCCACGAGTGACTTCATCAGTCCTAATGATCAGGACTAATGAAGTCACTCGTGGTGAAACGTTTCCTTTAATAAACATCCAGAACTTTAAACAAGTATTCCTTTCCACACGATATCCTAACTATCTTGCTTCTTGAAAAACTCGGGGATCTTGAATCCCAAGAGAATGTCACATTCTCTCTCACTTTCCATAGTTCTCTAATGCTGGGTATGTTAGTTTTGTCTTTCATAAAAATCAGAGATTCTTCTCACACTTTCTAAAGAAACAGTTAAGAAAATGCCAATACATCACAATCTGTAATGAATAATGGGAACTTTCATGTTTCCCATTGGTAAACAATATATCTACAGGGAGTAGGCGGTGCCAACCTTCCCTGTGCTTACATTGTAATTATTTCACACATTAGGAACAATGCACAAGCCTAATTAAATAGGCGCTGACTTGATAGACACCGGCAGAGACAACCAACTAACACTAGAGTATACAAAAATAGTCGTGTTTATTTCATAATTTATGATCATTAGTGGATAACACAGGCGATAGTTATTTTAACACGCATGTAGCAATAACTGTTATATAAATTCTTATAATATTCATGGAACGAACTAAACCCATATGATTCATGAAATCGCAATACCGCGATTGCAAGCAAATCACAGAACGGGTGAGGCTTGAACCTGTGTCGAGCGAGCTTTAGAATTTGGCTGACATGAGTTCGATCCCAACCCGATCTGTGATATATTAAACCAGAAGTAATCATATAACTCCTGAGAAATGGGAGGAACTCAAGTTTGATCCAGGGAAAGGATGAACAGACGAAATCTTCAGAGGATATATAACTGTAAGGTGTATATATCTCTATTCGTGCTGAGAGTGTAATTTAATCCCTGCTTCAGGTAGTGAAGTATTCTAGACTGGTGGTGAGCAGTTGACATCTAACCTTGATAACCCGCGTGTTGCCTTTAAACAACCTTTAAACAACCTTTAAACTCTGTTAACCAACCAGCTGAGTTTTCTTGGATCAAGATCCTTTCATTAGCAACAATGAACACCCTTTGAACGGTGTCACATAAAACATTAACATGATGGTATACAATACCGACAAGTTGCTAAGACACGTGTTAAACCTTGGTATGGAAAATTAGACACAAATGTAGTATAATGGGATCCTTAATTGACTACGTTTCGCCCACCGTGTTGGTACTGTATACCATTTATCTCCAACAGCTTGTTCGTTTATTACGAAACGTTTCCGTACACAGTAGGCTTCTTCAGTCGAATACAGAGGCAGCAGAAGCAGTAAAGACGTTGTAATCAGTCCATCATCCTGGAAGAAGTAATTCTGAGGTGGTCTACAAAAATAATGTGACGACCCCAGTTACGTTACTTCATGAGCACCTACTGTCCGCACGACTGACTGGTAATTGTGACGACCCCAGTTACGTTACTTCATGAGCGCCTACTGTCCGCACGACTGACTGGTAATTGTGACGACCCCAGTTACGTTACTTCATGAGCACCTACTGTCCGCACGACTGACTGGTAATTGTGACGGCCCCAGTTACGTTGCTTCATGAGCACCTACTGTCCGCACGACTGACTGGTAATTGTGACGGCCCCAGTTACGTTGTTTCATGAGCACCTACTGTCCGCACGATTGACTGGTAATTGTGACGGTTCCAGTTACGTTACTTCATGAGCGCCTACTGTCCGCACGACTGACTGGTAATTATGACGGCCCCAGTTACGTTACTTTATGGACACGTACTGACCACACGACTGACTGGTAATTGTGACGACCCCAGTTACGTTGCTTCATGAGCACCTACTGTCCGCACGACTGACTGGTAATCATCCGTGATAAAAGCCTGACCTTCACTTATGACAATATATCAGTCATAATCAAAATGGAAAACGGGGAAGACAGATACATGCAGTCATCACCAAAGTAATGTAAACAAAGTGTATGTTTACAAAACACCATCTGTCTGTCAAATACATAAACACTCTAAATATCATAAGTGTTTGTCACAACACAATACATAAACACGCCAGTGGTATATGACTCATATGGGTTAATCGATCACTACTACTACTAATAATAATAATAATAATAATAATTATAATAATGATAAACACTGATGTAGGGTTACGTGTATATTGGTGGTTCATTAAACATGAATGGAACTTGTATAAGATTACAACATCTATTAAATATTCAAGTCACCAGATTTACCCCATTTCGATTTCCCGGGCGCCTGAAATTTGCTACAATCGTTTATTACGATTTTTTAAACAAGAGCTTGATTCTAGCATTGTGTTGCCGGAGGGGGTTGGGTGGGGAGAGTTCTCCAAACTAGCCATGTATATATAATATCCCAGTCTGGCAAGATAATATCTCAGGTAGCAAGATCAGCCCCGTGTCTGTAACACAGGTGAGTGCGTACGACCGTATACGTAAGAGTGCATACGACAGTAAGTAATTTTCGTGCGCCAGAACCTCTAAGTGCATTCGGCTACATTCATGTTTGCTTGTGTGTGTGTACTCACCTAATTGTGGTTGCAGGGGTCGAGGCTCGGCTCGTTCACTTAACGTTACTAGATCCCCTCTCTCGGTGCTCTATGAGCTTTATCATACCTCGTCTTTAAGCTATGAATGGTTCCTGCCTCCACTACCTCACTTGCTAGACTGTTCCACTTCCTGACTACTACAGTGACTGAAGAAATATTTCCCAACATCCCTTTGACTCACCTGAGTCTTCAACTTCCAAGTATGACCCCTTGTTTCTGTGTCCCCTCTCTGGAACATTCTGTCTGTCCACCTTGTTTATTCCACGCAGTATTTTGTATGTCGTCATCATGTCTCCCTAACCCTCCTGTCCTCCAGTGTCGTCAGGCCGATTTCCTTTAACCTTTCTTCGTAGGACATTCCTCTTAGCTCTGGAACTAACCTTGTCGCAAACCTTTGCACTTTCTCTAATTTCTTGACGTGCTTGATAAAGTGTGGGTTCCAAATTGATGCTGCATACTCCAGTATGGGCCTGACGTACACGGTGTACAGTGTCTTGAACGGTTCCTTGCTAAGGTATCGGAACGCTATTCTCAGGTTTGCCAGGTGCCCATATGCTGCAGCATTTATCTGGTTCATGTGTGCTTCCGGAGACGTGCTCAGTGTTATACTCCCCCCAAGATCTTTCTCCTTTAGTGAAGTTTTCAGTGTTTGTTCTCCTAGCCTATACTCTGTCTGCGGTCTTCTTTGCCCTTCCCCGATCTTCATGACTTTACATTTGGTAGGGTTAAATTCGAGAAGCCAGTTGCTGGACCAGGTTGTCCGAGCCCGTCCAGGTCTCTTAGTAGTCCTGCCTGATCCTCATCTGATTTAATTCTCCTCATTAACTTCACATCATCGGCGAACAGGGACACTTCTGAGTCTATCCTTCCATCATGTCAGTCACATATACCAAAAATAGCACTGGTCCTAGAACCAACCCCTGTCGGACCCCGCTTGTCACAGGTGCCCACTGTGGTACCTCATCACGTACTATGACTCGCTGTTGCCTCCCTGTCAGGTATTCTCTGATCCATTGCAGGGCCCTTCCTGTTATACGTACCTGTTCCTCCAGCTTCTGCACTAATTTCTCGTTAGGAACTGTTGTAGACAGCCTGTACTGTCTGCACAGACAGCCTATGCTGTCTGCCAGCTTAGTTCATATTTCGCGACACTAAGGTGCTGCCCTCTAGCCAGCCCAAAGTCAGCGGGACGCTGGTCCCACTCACGCACTGACTCACTCAGCGGCCTAGCAGCAGTCAAGAAGTCCTACTAGCTCTCTCCCTCGTGGGCATGGCCCTACCGGGTCATGGGCACAACACACAAGTCTGTGTTCCCTCCACGACTTTGCAAATAAAGTAAAGAAACCTCAGGAAGATGTATCATTCACCCGCCCTGCTTTCAGCTCACCAAATAATTTTGTTTCACATTGGTAGCAACGGTGGTCGCAGCAGTTGTGTTTGCCCAGAGGAAGGAAGGAATGAAGTTGTTCACTTCATCACCCTACACAACAAGCATCCGTCTCTCAACGAGTTATCCTGATGTCCTGTCTGCACGTTTCAGCATCCAGACACAGGTTCCAGCAGGATTTAGCCGAAATTTGCCGAATTTCTTCGAGAATTTTAAGTGGCGTCCCAGTGACCCCACGCTACAGCGTCCCACACTGTTTCTCAAGTCACGTGTTCAGCATCACTTGTATGTTCTGCTGTTGTTGTTCAGCTCAGCACAGCTATATCAGCAAGCCAGAGGTGAGTTTTGTGGTGATTTCTGCATCCAGTGAGAGTTTCTCCACGTGTTTGTGGAAAGAAGATGAGGAAGTGGCCGTTCCTTGCCTCGCCCACGCTCGCCCTGCTGTACACTCACACTTCACCAGCCTACCATACACCACCATGCCATCACTCCCTCTGCTGTGTTTTCTACTGTTTTCTATGTGAATTCATTGCCAGTGCTGTGTATCCGAGTGCCCGAGGCCACTCGAAGCCATATGGATCACGAAGCCACATGGATCAGCAAGCCCCATGGATCAGCAAGCCCCATGGATCAGCAAGCCATGTAGATCAGCAAGCCATGTGGATCAGCAAGCCACGTGGATCAACAAGGCATGTAGATCAGCCAGCCACATAGATCAGCAAGCTATGTGGATCAGCAAGCCACGTAGATCACAAAGCCATGTGGATCAGCAAGCCATGTGGATCAGCATGCCATGTAGATCACGATGCCACGTGGGGTGTGGATGAAGCCATGTGGACCTACGAGCCACGTGAGTTGCCAGATGCCCCAGGCCTCATGCTGTGGTCTGCTGCCCACATCACATTGACATCACCGATGATGTTGCACGACTTCATGATGTCACAGTGTCTGCCTGATGTCACCTTGAGATGTCTCTCACCTCGAGATGTCTGCTGATGTCACAGTGCTGCTGACGTCACCTCGCGACGTCACGCCTGACATCACATGATGTCACATTGAGTGTTTCAGTAATTATGCCAGTATTGTCGAGAAGATTGAGAGAAGATATATGTTGTGTGTTAATCAATTTCTCTCAGTGTTCTCACATGTTAGTGTATAGCTTAGTGTCAGTTTTGTGCACAGAAAAGCCTCTTTTGCTAGTTTAAGCCATGTTGTACCGCATGTACTGCGGGTGTGTGTAAAGTTTTCTGTGTGTCCAGTGCGGTCTGTGGCCAGACCCCTGTGTAGCACTGTGTTGTCACCTGGTGTGACCAGCGTGTTTGACAGCTGATATTAGTCAGCCTGAGCATATGAGTCCCTTTGTATAGAAAGCTCTTATGCTCGTCGCTCATAGTTGTTCTGCAGAATCGTACCTGCTACGATCCCAATCAAGATTTGTTTCACTTCATCTCCAGACCTTCAGAGTGCAGTTATATGTAGAGAAACAAGTCTGGGGACACTCAGACTAACCTCTGCTATAACTCCAACTGCCGAGAGAATGACACTCGTCAAGCCGCAGTTAGCCCTGTCGGCAGGCGCTGTGTCAGCCTCATGTCACAAGCTTCAGTGAGCAGCCTGCACAAAGAAGATGTCACTTTGACTGCTAGCTCGCTCACTGCAGTCTGGTGTATGATGTTACGACACCCAGATGTTTCGCCCAGTCGTCTCTGCCATGACTCACTCCATGCTCGCCGGCAGTACCAGTCGAGAAGTGTCCTCCTGAGTCGCTTGCCAGAAGAAGTCCTGCCCAGTTCCCGAGTTTTGTCGACGCCTACGATGACTGCTTCACCGTTCTAGAGGATACCATACTCTATTACGTCACAGCTCAGCCGCAGCGATGTCTCCTGTGTTGCAGTATCTGTTCATACGCAGGAAGGCGTGGAGTGATGCCCACCGACGCTCACTGCCTATGACCACAATGTTGAGCACACCCCATATGTTTTTTCTTCCCTCCCTGTAGGATTTTTTTTTCATGTCCATATGTATATACATGTTTTTTTATTTTGTGTTCTGTGTCCTGTTCCTACGAGAGAGAGACCGAGTTTTTTTTTACCACCAGTATTGTCGCGTCGGGACGACGCGAGGTAGGTGGCCGAGCGTATGTAGACAGCCTGTACTGTCTGCACAGACAGCCTATGCTGTCTGCCAGCTTAGTTCATATTTCGCGGCACTAAGGTGCTGCCCTCTAGCCAGCTCAAAGTCAGTGGGATGCTGGTCCCACTCACGCACTGACTCACTCAGCGGCCTAGCAGCAATCAAGAAGTCCTACTAGCTCTCTCCCTCGTGGGCATGGCCCTACCGGGTCATGGGCACAATACACAAGCCTGTGTACCCACCACGACTTTGCAAATAAAGTAAAGAAGCCTCCGAAGACGTTTATCATTGAACCCCGCTTGCAGCATCACACCAACCAAACTCGTTATACTGTGTCGAAGGCCTTCTTGCAGTCCAAGCAAATGCAATCAACCCACCCTTCTCTCTCGTGTCGTACTTCTGTTACTTTATCATAAAACTCCAGGTTTGTGGCACAGGATTTGCCTTCCATGAATCCGTGCTGGTTGGCGTTTATACTCTTGTTCCATTCCAGGTGCTCCACCACTCTCCTCCTGATATGTGTGGTGTGTGTGTGTGTGTGTAGTCACCTAATTCACCTAACTGTGGTTGCAGGGGTCGAGTCATAGCACCTGGTCCCGCCTCTTTGCTGGTTGCTTCTTGCTTTATCATGCCTCTTCTTAAAGCTATGTATGGATCCTGCCTCCACCACCACCCTTTCCAGACTATTCCAATTCCTGACCATTCTAACTGAAGAAATACTTCCTAACATCCCTGTGATTAATCCGAGTCTTCAGCTTCCAACTGTAACCCCATGTTGATGTGTCCCATCTTTGAAACATCCTGTCCCTGTCCACCTTCTCGATTCCTTTCAGTATTTTATATGTTATCATGTCCTCCCTGTCCCTCCTGTCCTCCAGTGTCGTTAGGTCCATTTCCCTTAACCTCTCCTTTTAGTACATGCCCCTTAACTCCAGGACTAGTCTCGTTGCAAACCTCTGCACTTTCTCTAATTTCCTGACGTGCTTGGCCAGGTATGGGTTCCAAATTGGTGCTGCATACTCCAATATGGGCCTAATGTACATGGTGTACAGAGTTTTGAATGACTCCTTACTGAAATGTCGGAATGCTATTCTTAAGTTTGCTAGTCGCCCGTATGCCACAGCAGTTATTTAGTTGATGTGCGCCTCAGGATATGTGTTCGGTGTAATACTCACCCCAAGATCCTTTTCCTTGAGTGAGGTTTGTAGCCTTTGGCCTCTAGACTATATTCTGTTTGCGGTCTTCTTTGCTCTTTCCCGATCTTCACAACTTTCTACTTGGCGGGGTTGAACTCCAGGAGCTATTTGCTGGACCAGGTCTGTAGCCTGTCCAGATCACTTTGTAGTCTTGCTTGGTCTTCCTTCGATTGAATTCTCCTCATTAACTTCACATCGTCTGCAAGCAAGCATACTTCTGAGTTTATTCCTTTCATCATGTACCCTGACTCGCTGCTGCCTTCCTGTCAGGTATTCTCTGATCCATTGCAGTACCTTCCCTGTTACACCTGCCTGGTCCTCCAGCTTTTGCACTAATCTCTTGTATGGAACTATGTCAAAAGCCTTCTTACAGTCCAAGAAAATACAATCTACCCACTTGTCATAGAACTCCAGTAGGTTTGTGACACAGGATTTCCCATCCCTGAATCCGTGCTGGTTGTCGCTGACAAGCTCATTCCTTTCTAGGTGCTCCACCTCTTTTCTCCTAATATCATGTCAGTGATATTGGCATGTAGTTTAGTGCTGCGTGCATGTCTCCTTTCTTAAAAAATTGAATCTACATTTGTTGCCTTCCATACTTCAGGGAGCTGCTCTGTTGCGATAGATGTGTTGAAGATTGTTAGTGGTAAACAGAGTGCCTCTGCTCTCTCTCTCAGAACCCAAGGAGAGATGTTATCCGGCCCCATCGCCTTTAAGGTATCTAGTTCGCTTAGCAGCCTCCTCACCGCTTCATCGGTTGTATGTATTGTGTCTAGCACTTCGTGGCATACCCTAGCCCTCTGTGTTTCAGGAGTCCTTTCTGTATCCACTGTGAATATTTCTTTAAGTCTCACGTTGAGCTCCTTAAATACTTCTCGGTCATTTCTTGTGATCTCGCCTCCTTCTTTCCTCAGTATGATTACCTGGTTCTTGACTGTTGTTTTCCTCCTGATGTGACCATACAGCTGCTTTGGGTCAGACTTTACTTTCGCTGTTATGTCATTTTCGTTTTGTCTTTGGGCTTCCCTCCTTACCTGTGCGTATTCATTTCTGGCTCTTCGAGTAGTCTCCCTACTATTTTCCTGGGTCCTATGCCTCCTATACTTCTTCCATTCTTTAGTGCATTTAATTTTGGCATCTCTGCACCTCTGGGTGAAACAAGAGCTCGTTCTGGCCTTCTCATTATTTATGTTGTCCTTGGGCACAAACCTCTCCTCTGTTGCCTTGCATATGGTTGTCACACATTTCATTATCTCATTGACTGATTTCCGTGCCAGTTCTATGTCCCACGGAACTTCGTGCAGGAAGTTACTCAAGCGTGTATAATCCCCTCTCTCGTAGCTTGGCTTCCTCTGCTGTGCAATTCCTGCTTTCCTCTTCACTAGTACCTATGTACTCGAAGCTCAGAACCACATGATCACTAGCTCCGAAGGGCCTTTCATATGTTATGTCCTCTACATCAGCACTACTTAAGGCGAATACTAGGTCCAGTCTTGTTGGTTCGTCTTCCCTCTCTCTCTGAGGTTTTCCAGTACTACCTCCAACATGTAGCTCCAGGTTTTCCCAAACGATTTCTTTGTGGTTGATGTCACCCACAACCAGTTGCTTTGCTCTACCCATATGAGCCCTTCTGGCTGCTTCAGCCAATGTGTCAACCTTTGCTCTGTTACTCTCATCATATTCTTTTCTGGGCCTCCTGCTATTCTGTGGTGAGTGATACATCCCTGCAATTACCACCTTGGGACATCCAGACTGAAGTATTCCTATTATGTAGTCTCTCTCTTCTCCTCTGTCTCCTCTCTCCAGCTCCTCAAAATCCCACTGGTTTTTGATGAGCAGTGCCACTCCTCCACCCCCTCTGTTCCCTCTGTCTTTCTTCAGGATCTGATATCCAGTTGGAAAATGGCATCTGTTATCATTAATGTGTGACTGGTTTCTGTGAGAGCTATGATGTCCGGTGATGCCTTTTTGATTCGCTCATGCCACTCCTCCCACTTATTTGTTATTCCATAGCGTTGGTGTACCATACCTTCAGCTTCCTCTCCAACACAGCATTTTGGGGGGTTTGTGAAGGTTGGAGGAGTGGGGGACCTGGCAGGGTGCTGTGGGATTCTGCTGCATGGTGTGGAGTTGGGGCTGTGAGTGTGGATTATGGTTTATATTGGGATAGTGTGTTTGTGCTTGTTGCTCTGCCTGCCTCTGGTTGTCTTCTGCTGACACTATCCTTGTCTCTTTATCTAGCTCGTTTCGTTTGTGCGTCCTCTCCCTCAATTACTGTCGTTCTGTTCTCGTTCTGTTGCAGTCTAGGAACACCCTTTTGTATGATGACGTTTCCTTCAGCTGTAGCTTCTCTTGCAGGATGCTGTTCTGCACCATTTCTGCTTTGAATATCAGTTTGACCAGCCAATTCCTTGTTTTTCTTTGTCGTCTTTGTGTGTCCTCCCATCGCTCTCCTGAAGCCTGTAAATAAAGACTGACCTCACCCTCCTCTCCTCCCATTGCCTTTTCCTCTGTGTCTCTGAATGCTATTTGTACATAGCTGTTGTCTCCTTTATTTTTCCTTTAACTCTTGGTGCCTGGACTGGGCTTCTGCATATGACTTATCTTCTCTATATGCCCCCCCCTCACTATCACTGTGCCCAGCAGCTTGCCCTCTTCATTTCTTGGCCTTGCTTGGAGTGATAGGGCCTTAGTGTAGGTCTTGCCTCCCTTTCCATTAGGCCCCCTGCTGAATAGGGGCGTACCTGTTTCGAATGCCATCTCTCCTCTGGGCACTAGCCCTGTAACTCACTTCAGCATATTTACCTCATCTTCTAGGACCTGTATCTTGGCTTATGCAGCTTCAGCTCGTGACTCCCATTTTTTGTTCTCTGTCTCCATGTTCCTCTCCATTTTCACAGAAAGTTCGCCTAGTTAGTATTCCCACTCTTATTCCATCCTTTTACATTGCTGTGTGTGTGTGTGTGTGTGTGTGTGTGTGTGTGTGTGTGTGTGTGTGTGAGCGCGCACGCGCGTTTGGACGCATGCATGCATGCATGGGTGTGCATGTATATACTTGTCCCATGTATCTGCCTGTCAGTGCACAAACGTGCGTGCGCGTGTGCGTGCGTGACTGGCGATATTTACACTATCCAATTCGCTATCCCCCTACCGCCCACTCCCCAGCCAGTGAAATAATGTTAGTTACGGCACGTTACGTTTTACGTTACGGCGCGTTACGTTTTAATTAAGAAACTGGTACTAATGTATCCCCTCCTTGGGTTTATTGTAAAGAATTCGGATAAGAGTTGTCCTGTACCAGTAATGACAGGTGGACATGTTTGTATTAAGCGATTCCCTGTTTGCACCGCCTCGCTCCAGCCTAAACAGTTCTGTCGTAATAAAGAGTTATTATTTAGTTCAAAATGGACTTAATTTAAATAACTAAATTACGTAATATATATATATATATATATACATATATATATATATATATATATATATATATATATATATATATATATATATATATATATATATATATATATATATATATTATATATGAGAGAGAGAGATTGGGTTTCTTCGTGCCGTTGGTGTGTGTGTGTGTGTGTGTGTGTGTGTGTGTGTGTGTGTGTGTGTGTGTGTGTGTGTGTTTGTTTTCACTTATTGTGGTTGCAAGGTTTGGTGCTTAAGGTCTATTATCTAGGGATAAGCAATTAAAAAATAAACTTAAAAATGCTAAATGAAAATCAGTATTTAAGTTTTAATTAAAATTTATTTAAAAACCAATGAAAGTTACAGCTTATGGCAATAAGCTATAACAATATGGCAATAATCCATAACAGCATCTGTAACAGTAGAACTTGAAAACTTATCTGGAGAACTTGAGTAGCCGGTAAAAAAAGTAAAGGCAAAATACCGTGACTGAAACACTGTACAAATATCCCGACGTTTCAGTCCGACTTGGACTATTAACTAGTCACAAAGATTCACACCGGTAGTGGCTGGAAATCACAGAAGAAAGGTGGTGTGTGGAGGACACCTGACAACACTCGCTGGTGGGGCTGGGAGTGGGGCAAGCGACGACCTGACAGACTAAGTTGGGCAAAAGTGCAATGCTTGTGTACATGATACTAGTAAGAACAAAACACATCGAATGTTTAGAAAATACCACAAATTATGCACAAGAACCACAGGGTAAACTAAATGATAGCTCTAGGTCTTTCGTGTTGCAACCAACGCTTTTTTCAAGAGTTTGCAATAATGCAAAGGAATGGAGCCCAGGTGGGTATCCTTGAGAAAGCCTACCAGTTAAGATGGAAGGCTACAATTTATATATTGCAACACACACGATTTATTTACAGTAAAGATATTTAGACGAGGCTTTTCTAATGCGAAACTAGTTGGTGACACACCACTTCATCTCCCCGCCACTTTTTACATTAAATATATACTGGCATATATCATAGTCGGGTCAAGCCGCAGTGAAGTATACGGAATGAAATAGGTTAAATAAGAAGGAAATTGTCTGGTAGAAGTTAATCTCTATTACACCATTACCATGGGCTAATGGAAACAAACGATTCCATTTTCTTAATTATATTCATCCAATGACAAATTTTCATTTATAGCCTAAACTAACTAGGTTACTTTCCTGTACGCAATGTGGAACAGTCCTTAGAATGAAGTCATTCGAATGAGGAATACTCAAGTAGTGTTTCAAAGTGGCGGACTCAATTTCAACATGTTACAATTTCAAATCGTGTTTTTAACGTCAGTCAGGAATCTATTCTATTTTGCACATAAAACTGGTAAATGTGAACCTGTATATATATTTCAGTAATATTCTCAGCCAATGTTGTACACCAGTGTTGAATGTTAAAAAAAAAAAGGCTTTAAAAGTTATCGGACCCATTACAAGAATCCCGGAATGATCTCTATAACATTGACTAGAAGGTAAATTTAAAGATTTCAACCTAACCACAATAAGAGAGAGGAAGATAAGGGATAACTGATCATTGTGTACGCAAATCCCACTGGACTGAGGAAAGTGGATAATGGCAGGCTGCTTGAGATGACAAGATAGTAAGAGACACAGATGGC
>NC_091373.1:16170075-16269290 GCF_038502225.1 Cherax quadricarinatus
ATATATATATATATATATATATATATATATATATATATATATATATATATATATATATATATACAGATATATATATATATATATACACATATATATACACACATCCCCCTCTGGGTTTTACTCTAGTTTCTTCCTAGTTCTTGTTCATTTCCGCTTATTTCCATGGGGAAATGGAGCAGAATTCTTCCTCTGCAAGCCAAGTGTCGGAAGAGGCGACTAAAATGCTGGGAGCAAGGAGCCAGCATCCCCTTTTCCTGCATTACCAAATTTAAAGAGAGAAACTCTCGTTTCTCTTTTTGGGCCACCCTTCCTCGGTGGGACGCGGCCGATTTGTGGAAAGAAGATTAATCTCTAGTCAATCTGTCTTCAGATAAACTTGTGAATAAAACCCTTAATTAATTGTTTATGGCCTGTTTGAGCTTAGCAAGCTTGTCATAGCATAGAATGCATCTACAGCATCAAACTACAAACACCTGTATACTTTACCGCCATTGAAAAACTAAAATATTAAACGGCATGTAAAGCATAAAACATTATAAAATACTACAATCTTCTGTTTAATACAGTTCATGAAAATTAATAACTACATTTCAGACAGTAGAGACAATAAAGCTTATTAAATTTAATTTAGTGTGGTTAGAGATTTTTTTTATCATCAAAACCTGAATACTGGAGATTTCTCACACATCACTAAGTGTTTTTCTAACATAAGTATTGGTGTTTTCTTACGCAGGATCCGACATTTCAGAAGGATTGACGTATTCTAAAAAAAATAAATCCTTGATAGCACCCACAACAATGAGCTAACACACAGGGACCTATTGTACTTCCAGGTGGGTTGACGCAGCTGAGACCTAAGGAAGTCGTTAAAGAGAAAAATAGGAAATGCGGAGATAAGAATAAAGATGAAATGTGGGTAAACAGATGAGGGGAGGTATGGAATGGAGAGTAAGGCGAAGGATAATTATATGGTGGGAATGGAATATGGTGGAGATGGAGGGAAAATAAACGAAAGAATGTTAAAGGAGGAAGAAAAGGAGTAAAGATGAGATATAAAGGCACTGGTGGAAACGTTCAGCGTGTTTCCTTATAAATGATGTCCCTGTTCACCTAGCAGTGAGTAGGTACCTGGGTGTTAGTCGACTGGTGTGGATCGTACCCCGGGTGACAAGATTAAAGGACCCCAATGGAAACAAGATGAAACACTGACTTTCTTGGGCTGTACTGGGTGGCTAATCCTCAGGGTTCAAAATCCGAGCAAATTGCTTTTCAATTTGTGTGGGCAACGCATATTATTTTGCACTTATCAGTAAAGATACTCGCTTTACTGCGGGTAATTCAGTGTGTTTATCTGGGCGACAGACAATGGAATCTTTGGATTATCAAATCATAAACGATTTTAAGGTATGAATTGTTTTTAGTATATTTTTGTACGAGTGTCTCTTGTTTTACTTTCTCTTCCATCCTTTTTTTTTGTGTGTGTTAATGTCTAGGAGGAGGAACTACTGGAAGGGACTTACAGCAGGGATTAAAAGATGGGGAGGAAGAGGATGATGGTAGGGAAAGAGGACTGGGCTGTGGGTAAGGGACTGGGGTGATGGTGGGAGAATGTGAGTTGGTGGGAGGGGAGAGGGAGGTTTTGGGAGGGGGGTAGGGGGTATGGGGAATGCGGGCAGCTGGTTTAATGAAGCGGACGTATTATGGATTGCCAAAATTATTTACAAGAAATTTTAATTATGTTTTCCTTCATTCGATCGATGTATTTTTTTTTTTACTTCATGTGTAACTGTTCTGCCGCTGCTCCCTTCCTCCTTCCATCCCTCCCTCTCTCCCTCCCTCCCTTTCTCTCTCCCTTTACCTTCCCTCGTGCCCTGCCCACCAGATGCCCCTTGCATCTCCCGTCCAGAGAGTACTTTAATTCTTTCAAAGTAACTCAAAAGCATTATGTACTGAGTATAGACGAGCATATCTCCAAAGCCTTGAAGAAAGAGAGAGAGAGAGAGAGAGTAGCATTAAACAGAAGAGGGCATAAAACTTTTGAAGTACAGTATTCTAACAGGAAAGCAAAATAACGACAGACTCATATATATATATATATATATATATATATATATATATATATATATATATATATATATATATATATATATATATATATATATATATATACTTTGCGTTACCTTAAACCTTC
Source organism: Cherax quadricarinatus (assembly GCF_038502225.1). NCBI lineage: Eukaryota > Metazoa > Arthropoda > Malacostraca > Decapoda > Parastacidae > Cherax > Cherax quadricarinatus. The sequence continues at coordinate 16,172,267 of NC_091373.1, forward strand.
GAGGGAGATGTTGTGCAATATAGTCCCGTTTGAGTTAAGGTGTTACTGTTGAGCGAAACGATGTTCAATTAAGTTACCTTTGAACGAAATATTTCGTCATATCACCTTTGAGCGAAACTATGCCTATGAAGTCACCTATAGAGGAAACATAGTTTAACAATTTCTCTTCCCTGTCAAAGTATTACCATCACTGATCGGTTAGATGGTTGACCAATCGGGTTTAAAGCCTATTGACTACGTTTGGATCTTTAAAACTGGATAGACCCTTTTCACCACCAGTCAAGAATACTTAAATTTCTCAAATGGAGATCAGAGTAAACTCAGCATACTCAGAAATATCCCTCACAGTGTGTATACCTCGTACATCCCTGACGTTACCTCTCTTGTTTTGAAAGGTTTAGCGACGTACCCTATAATTAATTTCGTCATGCTCTCTCAGTGATATCTCCCCTGACATTAACATTCCCACGTCTTTTACCCCTTCATTCCTCTCTGTGGCATGATGGGACTGCATTTTGTATCCGAAAAATGGTACAGAATACCGACAATTTGGTGTGTGCAACAGCTGGGAATCTTTAAGAATCTTGAAGTGGTACCTATATATACCTCTCTGTTTCCTTGTATTGTTTGTGACGGCTTGACAAAGCTCCTGGAGAGCGAAACGTTAGCATAATAAAATGTCACATCACATAAATAATCCCCACACAGGAGAATGAAACTTACGACGGCTTTTCGCTTCGACTTGGACCATTAACTAGTCACACACTAACACACGAAGGTAAGGGAGCCAGTGTATATACGAGAGGAGGATAGGGTCGGGAGGTAGAAAATAAAATGAAGTGAAGACAGAAGTGGTAGTGCAAGTAGTGGAAGTACTAGTAGTGGAAGTACTAGTAGTGGAAGTACTAGTAGTAGTAGTAGTAGTAGTAGTAGTGGTAGTAGTAGTAGTAGTGTTAGTGTGTAAGGGGGATTAGTGTCAAGTCTGACCGAAACGTCGTCCTAAGTTTCATTCTCCTATGGGCGGGTTCTTATTTGTTCCAGTCTCGGTACTGTGCCTTTTAAATGTCACATTAGTTGCATCTGTGTTCATTTATCTACAACAAGAAGCCTGCCGAATGGGCGAAACGTTTTAGTAACAGAGGTTCCCAACTGCTGCACATGCATCACTGCTCGCTTTCCTCGCATCAAAACAGATGGAAATTCTCACTGCTGAGAATCACGATTCTTTTGTATTGTTTTTGTTTTAGTTGTCCATCGAAAGATTTTTTTGACTTTCAAGTGTATTTTTTTCTATTTTTTTTTTCACTTTTTTCATCGAATAGTCATTTGTATCTTAGTCACATGCCCACTGTGCCTCATGTGACCTGTTCAATGTATTTCTTACCTGTGAGGGGCTCTTGATTAAAGGAATTGGAGCCATTCCCCGTTTTCTTCGATTGGATCTGATTGCCTTCCATTTTCTAGGCGCTGTATGGCCCCTCCGGGTTTAGCAATTCCTCATGAAGCAAATATAAAATCTGTCACAGTACCTCCCCATCCAACTTTAAACATGCCCTAGAACCTACCCATTCCCACATGATGTGGCAGTTTGTTTCAACCCATGATGTGGCAGTGGGTTTCAACCCATGATGTGAAAGTGGGTTTCAACCCATGATGTGAAAGTGGGTTTCAACCCATGATGTGAAAGTGGGTTTCAACCCATGATGTGAGAATGGGTTTCAACCCATGATGTTAGAATGGATTTCAGTCCATGATGTGATAATGGGTTTCAGCCAATGATGTGAGAATGGTTTTCAGCCCATGTGAGAATCGGTTACAACCCATGATGTGAGAATGGGTTTCAACCCATGATGTGAGAATGGGTTTCAAACCATGCGAGAATGGGTTTCAAACCATGATGTGAGATGGGTTTCAGTCCATGTGAGAGTGAGTTTCAATCCATGTGAGAGTGGGTTTCAATCCATGTGAGAATGGGTTTCAATCCATGTGAGAATGGGTTTCAACCCATGATGTAAAAATGGGTTTCAACCCATGATGCAAGAGAAATGTAAGTTAATTAAGAGACCTGAAGAAAAACTGAACATTCTCGTCTCGTGTGTCCTCCATCATCAGTTTCTCAAGCCTCTAATTAACCTCCGTTCTATGTCGTTCGGTCTTTAATCATCATCCAGTCCAATTCTTTCATTCTCTAATCAATTTCATTTTCATTTCCTTCATTCTCTTATCTTTCCTTCCATCTCCTTCATTCTTCATCAACTCTACAACGAGCTTCCCGCGACATATTTCAATCCTCTCACAGCCCTTTTGCAGACCCCTCTCAGACCCCTCTCGGACACTTCATAGATCCCCTCCCTCTTCAGACCTCTGTCGGTCATCTCTCAAGATTCCTCTCAGACCCTTCTTAGACCCCTCTCAGACCTCTCTCATCCCCCTTCCCCTCTCAACCGCCCTTCATCTCCCTATAAGTCTTTCTCTGAGACCCTTTTCATCCATTCTTTGAAATCCCTTTCAGACTCCAATCAGGTCCCTCTGAGGATCCTATCAACCCCTCATCCCTTTCACTATCTAACAGCCTTATTTCTTTACCCCTCTCATTGTCCCACTTCATCTGCTTCAAGTCTTCCAGTGGACCGCAGAAAACAATGTTCAACGAGAACAAATTTCAATTACTACCTTACAGAAAACTTGAGGAAATAAAAGCTAGAACGGAGTATAAAAGAAATTCTAGCCACACAATAGAGAGGAAACTAATGTGAAAGGCTTAGGAGTGATACTGTCAGAGGATCTCACCTTCAGGGATCACAACAGTGTCATTATCACAGCCGCGAGGAAGATGACAGAATTTATAATGAGGACCTTTAGAACAAGAGATGCCGAGCCAATAATGATCCTCTAAGTCACTTGTTCTCTCTAGCCTGGAATACTGATGTACACTAATTACTCATTTCAAGACAGGCGAAAATGTTTGTCTACTCTAGAGAAGGTACATAGACCCTTCACTGAACGTATAAGTTCAGTCAAGCACATAATTACCTGGAACGATTTAAGTTCCTTGACCTGTATTCCTTGGAACAACACCGAGAACGATACATAATTTATACATGGTAAATTCTAGGAAGGGTAGTCCCAGATCTTCACAAACAAAAATCTCTAAAAAGAAAAAACTCGGCAACCTGTGCAATATACCCAGAAAGAAAGCCTTGAGTACACTGAGAGACCAAGACTATTCAACAACCTTCCATCACACATAAGGGGGATTACCAACAGACCCATGTCTCTCTTTATGAGGATAGCTTCCTGAAATCAAGTAAAAGAACATAAATGCAACTAATGTGACATTTTATTGTGGCAACGTTTCGCTCTCCATGAGCTTTATCAAGCCGTTACAAACAATACATGGACACAGAGGGTATATATAGGCTTAGAGTGAGGTGTAGTAGTTGTAATACTAGTCGTGGAAGCAGTATTATTAATACATGTGGTATTAAAAGTACTACTACTACTACTACTGACCAGGGGTTTGTGAGCTGGACTGCGTGCAGCCAGTAATAACGGCCTGATTGATTAGGCCCTGATCCACCGTGAGGCCTGGTCATGGACCGGGCCGCGGGGGCGTTGATCCTTTGAATACCTTCTAGGTAGACTCCAGGTAGACTACGTACATACCTATACATACAAAGCCCTACACAGAGCGCAACGTTGCCACAGTAAAAACTTACTTCCCTACGTATGCCTCTGCTTCAATACTAATACCACAAGACCTTAAATACGAGAGCCCTATCGTGCTCTCCGCTATTGTAATACTACATTAAAATTTAATATGAGCTTTGGTTGCGATTTAAGAAGCTGGGAAACTGCTACTGACTTGGAGGGATTAGACAGGACGACTGAGTCTCTAATTTGCGCTTTGAATTTGATTCTGTTACTGTACCGGTCCACCTCCCCCATTCAGATAGTGGAATGATTAGTGTTCATTTGTCACCTGCTAATGTTTGTTCTAACTATGTTGTTTGGCTCATGCGAACACACACGAGCGACAGACATGATAGGGCGATTATGTGGACATGCACACACATGCGCTTCAGCGCGCGTGCACACACACACACACATCAAGCCTTTCACATCGGTTAGGTTTATGAGGCAGGGCCAGGATCTGGAGCTCTCTCTTGATCCAAGGCATTGAAGCCGGTCTTCCTTTCGGACAACAGCCTAATGGTTGTATGACCCCCTACTGGCTTAACGCTTCCTCATAATAGTGATAATAACAATAATAAGAACAAGAAGTATAAGAAGTAGTAGCCATAGAAGAAGAAGAAGAAGAAGAAGAAGAAGAAGAAGAAGAAGAAGAAGAAGAAGAAGAAGAAGAAGAAGAAGAAGAAGAAGAAGAAGAAGAAGAAGAAGAAGAAGAAGAAGAAGAAGACGACGACGACGACTTATAATAATGGAACTCGCCCCCACCCCCCACATGCCCTCTTCAGTAAATTGAACTAGCTAATTACAGATATGTAATTACAAATAGATAATTACAACTACTCGACCGGGCAAAGTTGTGTCAATGGGAGAACTTAAGAAAGAAATTAGCTGAAAAGTAGAGTGGTCATTCAGAGAGCACAGTGAACACTTGTCAGCAAGCCAGACCATGCTAGCAGGTAACACTCAGGTGACTTGATGAAACTACCTCTCTCTCTCTTGATTAAAGAACAAGTTTTTGTCTGGACAATGTTTCGCTCAATAAGTGCTTAAGTCATCAAAGTAATAACAGAGCGAAATGCAGTCCCAGTAAAAGCTTGTTCTTCTATGTGTGTGTTTTTGTCCATCACTTCACGTTTAGATCCATCTAACAGGATTGATCCGTGAAGTAAATGTGGCTCAAATAATGATAAAAATCAGACCTAATAGCGCGAGTGAACAAAATCACACACATATGCAACACTTAGGTGTCTCTGCTGCCGAACCTTCCGCCTGCGTAGTAGGCGTCTTCAGTTAAATGATGTGACAACATTGCCCAGTGAAAAAATGGTCTACTGATACCGATATGTGGAAAAGATACTTATGTACATTTCAGGACATTTAGAGGAAACGTTTCGCCACGAGTGACTTCAAAGGACCGATGAAGCTACTTGTGGCGAAACGTTTCCTCTAATAAATGTTCAGAGCTGTACATTATGGTATAGACACTGAAAAAAGTGGAAAGGTGGAAGCGGCAATAAAAGAAAAACGGAAATTGATAGTTCAAGAAATAGCTAAAAACTAATGTTACAGTGAAAATTCAGAGACAGGAATTAGATGAGACAGTCAGTGCAGGTTTAAAAAGGATGTGAAACATCTGCAAGAAATGTTAAGATGACCTAGACAGTCTGCAAGACTGAGCTGACAGAGGGCTGAGTTTGGTCCTTTAGTGCAAAGTAGTGAAGCTGGATTCAGCAGAAAGGGAACCAGAGCTAATGTAATGTGCAAACAAAATATCTTTGGGTGACAGATATTTCCAGAGGGCCTCTAGGGCATATATCTTTTTGTAAGCCCATCCAGTGACAATAGCATCAGAGGCATCTGCAAATTTTCCATATGGGATCCCGCCTCCATGAGCTCAGCAAGGAATCATTCTGGACATTCTACAACATGTTAGCAAAACACATTACTGGAAATACAGAACAGGGGAGATCCCACACACTTCTCCAGTACCTGAAGACGTTCAAATAAGTTAAGAAATTTACGACTAAGTAGGCCCCATATCTGCAAGGCTTGAACTGCAGCAGCTGAAGACATTCGGATAACTTCAGAGGATGGATATTAGGCAGATCCCACATCTGAACTACAAGACTAGTACTTAAACATCGGATCACCGGAGCGAAGAATCAGGAGACATGATACTGCTATATACGATACTTGGAGGTTGTTGACTAAACATGTTATCAGTCAGGGCCGGATTAAGAAGTCTCCGGGCCCTAGGCTATTCAGATCGGCGGGGCCCCTTTGAGTTACGGGTAAGCGAAGCGACCCCTTCCAGCTTGGGGGTGGGTGGGGGGGGGTCGGTGTGAGCCTGTTTAAGGTCTAATTAAATACATTCTGGCTATTTAGATTAAATTTAATAGGGAAAGTACATCAAGACAACCAAAACCATTTACCAACAGCCATTATAACTATCTTGTTAAATCATGCATTTTAAAGAGAATAAACTCAAGACAGCATAGTATTACTAGATGAGGCTATTAAAGTAGTGACATCATGTACCTATTATATTCAGCATAACCACTACAGCACTATTATTCCCTTTATAAATCACTGACCATTATTGTTATCATTGCATCATGCATAAGACTATCAAATCATATAAACTCAAGAAAGTAAAGAATTGTTTATATTCACAGGCACTTCTTAAACTTTTTTCTGGATTTCATATTGGCAAAATCATCAATTATATTCTGAAAATCAATATTTCTTGTTAGATCAGACTCAATGGTAAACAAGGCTAGGTTACACAATTTGTCTTGGCTCATTGTTGAACGGAGCTGGTTTTTCACTCTTTTCAAAACAGAAAATGAACGTTCTCCTTCACAGTTAGTAGCCGGAAGTGTTAGGTAAAGGTGATACACTATGTCAACATTAGGGAAGGTTTCTGAGATACCTGCATTTCTTAAATGTTTCAAAGCAGCTGAGGGCGCACATTTTTCAGGTGGAGCTTTAATCTGATTCATATACCCAGAAAAATTAACTGTTTCTTCAACAAATGTGTCCTGAACATCTGCTGAAAGGTGTTGTTGCAACTTTAATGCAGCTTCTCTCAATTCTGCATCTGGCATAGTAGTAATTTTGAACAGAAATCCAAACTTGTCATTGAGATTCTGGTAGATTTCTTTTTTCACCAATTCTGTAATCAGTGAATCCAGAATGACGAAGTATGTAGCTGTCTTACATTTCTGCCTTGGTAGCAACACAATTTCATTGTCTGGCTCTTCAAAATTGCGTTTCCTCTTCCTTGACCGCTGATGATCAGCCCGGTAATTGTAGTCTTTCACCAGCAGTTTAGCTTTCTCTTCAAACATTTCAAAAGCTTCACCTTTGCGAAGTGAGCTTACAAATTCCACTAAGCCTGCATAGAGGTTAGCACAAGTAGCCATTTCAATTTCAATTTTCTGAAGTGTCTTGTTCGTGGCATTTAACCGTTCCAGTATACAGTCCCAAAGCACACAGAGTAAGACCAATTCAAAATCTTCCAATTTTGATGCTAAGCTGGCTGCTTCGCTTCTTGTAGTTGCTGTCTGGTCTTCATCCTTTGCTATTTGGATCTAAGCAGAACGTATTTCAGCAAAGCTGTCTTTCAAAGCATGTGTTGCATCATGCTGCGCTGACCACCTTATTGTTGATAATGATTTGATGACATCTCCATGAATGGTTGACTTGAGTATACTCCACCGATGCGTTGAAGCAGAGAAAAAATTAAAGAGTGCTTGTAAAAGTCCAAAAAATGAAACTGCAGCGACACAACACTCCGCAGCACATGACCCAACAAGATTAAGAGAATGTGCTGAGCAGGGCACATATTCAGCAAGTGGGTTGATTTGCTTGATACGGGCTTGCAATCCATTATATTTACCCGATATGTTACTTGCATTGTCGTAGCTCTGGCCACGGCAATCCATAATAGAGAGATCATGTTCAAGCAGAGTATCCAGTACTACATTCATCATTGTTTCTCCATCATGGTCTGAAAGAGGAATGAATTTTATAAAGCGCTCTACAGGCTTACCACTGGAGTCGATAAAGCGAACAATGAATGTCAATTGATCTGTATGTGAAATATCTGGTGTTGAATCTACACTTATTGCAAAGTATTTTGCAGTTTTCACAGCTGCTATGATGTTATTGAGGACCTTCTTAGTCATCAGTTCAATAAATTCATTGCATATAGTAGATGACATGTAAGATACAGTGCCTCTTCCTGCATTCCCAAGGCGTGACACATGATTTGCTAAGAATGGATCGAACTGTGCTAACAGTTCTATGATCCCTAGGAAATTGCCATTGTTTTCCGAACCAAAAACCTCATTTTCTCCACGGAAAGCAAGTCCTCTTAGAGCTAAGAATTTTACAACAGCAACAACTCTTTCTAGAACTTTTCTCCAATAAGTGCGCTCTTTTTCATTTTGATTTTCCAAATGAGAATCCAATAAGCCTTTTTTCTGTGCACGAAATACACTGGCTAAAATGCAGCTCCTGTGAGTGGTGCTGTTTTCATGTTCCTCGAAACGCTTGGAATTTTTCCAGTCATTGAACCCCTGTGTGAAAGTATTTTCTTTGGTAGAAAATAGCTTGCATGCTGAACAGTACACTTTTCCTGAGCTTTCAGAGTATACCATCCATGATCTTTTCACAGTTTCTGAATTTGCAAGCTTCCTATAAAACATAGATGACTTTAAACAACGACGACTTCCATCATCATAAATCCTTGCTGATTTCCTAAAGTCAATGTTTAGAGTTTGACAAGTTTTCTGCAATGAAAGCATTACGTAGAGAATCTGGGATTACATTTGGCCATGAGGCAGGATCTTTTAAGACAAATCCTGTGGATGAAATGTCCGTTGAGACATTGAGAGGAGACACAAAAGAAGTAGATGCTGGCTGAGAAATAATGGAGGGAGGGCTTCCTGTATGATCTGACGTATCTGCAGATTCAACTGTACTGGTAACATCAGAAACTGTTTTCGTGAGCATGTCTGTGATCTTTCTGCAGCTTCCTACATCTTTCTTTTTCTGTTCTTCTTCTTGAATTTTCTTCTTTCTTTTCTGTGACCCACTCGCATAAGAACGTTCACGAGATGCCATAATGAGGATGTATCACTGTCTGTAATCATGCAAATACAAATTTTTCATTATCAATTATTATTAATTTTTTAATTATTAAATTTTTTTTTCTGTCAATTGGGGGGATATGGCCCTTGTAGCCCCCTTTCCTCTGGCTGCGCATCTAAAAATTCAAAACGTTACCAGAAAGGAGTCATATACAGAACTTTTACCATAGATTAGGTTAGTGATTTGGGCTACGAATATTTTACTAATTCATCCTCCTTGATCTCCAATTTACTTAAACAGAAATCATACTGAGTCCAAGAGCAATGCACAATGGTATTTATATTACCATTTTCATAACTAAACTAATCGTTATGTTTTGCATGATATATGGCCTACCACCATAGATAAGGACATGAGAATTAAAGAATGCAGGGACAATTTTCAGTTTCACCCAACCAACGATTTTCTGATGTGGCATATGTGTTTCTGGGGAAATATGTAGTAAATTAATTGATGTTCTACGTCACTTCCGTCGCAACTTGAAAATTAAGCATTTGCGACGGAAGTGATGTAGAACATCAATCAATTGAGATCTGTTATTGAAATGATAAAGACTTAAAGACAGGACAAAGTGCTTTTAAAACCTACAAACGGAAGTCAGTTTGCGTTTTTAGGTTTTTCTTTATAGTGTTTTTACCAAAAATGCGTCTTTACTGGTCCATGCGTCTTTACTGGTCCATGCGTCTTTACTGGTCAAATGACCCTATCAGGTACCTCCCTTAACATTTAGAGGCGAAAACAAACATTTATCCATACACATCAATGTCTATCAACAACACTTCAGTTAATTTGTCACAGTACAAGTCTAGATAACGTGTAATTACTACAGAAAATTGGAGAGGAATCTTCCATACTTGCCCATTAGCGGGAAAACACAGCTGTTATGATGTAAACAAAGGCGTGTTGAGTGTTGCCATCTATGGTTAGGTTTATTTATTTTTATTTTATTTCATTATTTATTTTTGTTTTGATTAATTTTTAAAAATCAATTTTACTCTCCAAACACTTGAACTTTTTAGGTAGGGACCCCTTTGCACTTGCACCATGTGTGCAGTCTTGGATGAGCCCCTGAACCCCTTGGACCGCGGGGCCCCCATATGCGCGGGGCCCTAGGCAAATGCCTAGTTTGCCTATGCGGTAATCCGGCCTGTCAGCCTGTGATAACTTATCACAGGCTGACATGGATATTACTGAACAACTAGACAAATAGAAGAACATAAGAACATAAGAAAGGAGGAACACTGCAGCAGGCCTGTTGGCCCATACTAGGCACGTCCTTTACAATTCATCCCACTAACAAAACATTTGCCCAACCCAATTTTCAATGCCACCCAAGAAATAAGCTCTGATGTGAAAGTCCCACTCAAATCCAACCCCTCCCACTCATGTACTTATCCAACCTAAATTTGAAACTACCCAAAGTCCCAACCTCAATAACCCAACTAGGTAGACTGTTCCACTCATCAACTACCCTATTTCCAAACCAATACTTTCCTATGTCCTTTCTAAATCTAAACTTATCCAATTTAAATCCATTACTACGGGTTCTCTCTTGAAGAGACATCCTCAAGACCTTATTAATATCCCCTTTATTAATACCTATCTTCCACTTCTACACTTCGATCAGGTCTCCCCTCATTCTTCGTCTAACAAGTGAATGTAACTTAAGAGTCTTCAATCTTTCTTCATAAGGAAGATTTCTAATGCTATGTATTAATTTAGTCATCCTACGCTGAATGTTTTCTAACGAATTTATGTCCATTCTGTAATATGGAGACCAGAACTGAGCTGCATAATCTAGGTGAGGCCTTACTAATGATGTATAAAGCTGCAGTATGACCTCTGGACTTCTGTTGCTTACACTTCTTGATATAAATCCCAGTAATCTATTTGCCTTATTACGTACGCTTAGGCATTGCTGTCTTGGTTTAAGGTTGCTGCTCACCATAACCCCCAAGTTCTTTTCGCAATCTGTATGGCTAAGTTCTACATCATTTAACTTATAAGTACTAGGGTTATGGGCACTCCCAAGCTTCAGAACCTTGCATTTATCTACATTGAACTGCATCTGCCACTTTTCTGACCAAGAATAGAGTTTGTTTAAATCCTCCTGAAGTTCCATAACATCTACGTTTGAATCAATTATCCTACCTATCTTTGTGTCATCGGCGAATTTGCTCATATCGCTAGTAATTCCCTCATCAAGATCATTGATATATATTATAAACAACAACGGGCCCAAGACTGATCCCTGTGGAACGCCACTTGTTACAGATCCCCATTCGGATTTAACCCCATTTATGGACACTCTCTGCTTCCTGTCAGTGAGCCATGACTCGATCCACGAGAGCACTTTTCTCCCAATGCCATGAGCTGCCACTTTCTTTAACAGTCTATGGTGCGGAACTCTATCAAAAGCCTTACTAAAATCTAAGTAAATAATATCAAATTCTTTATCGTGGTCAACAGCCTCAAAAGCTTTACTGAAGAAAGTTAATAAATTAGTTAGACAAGACAGGCCTCTTGTGAATCCATGCTGAGTATCATTAATCAAGCTATGCTTATCGAGATGGCTTCTTATAATCTCAGCTATAATTGACTCTAGTAATTTGACTACAATTGAGGTCAGGCTTATTGGGCGGTAATTTGACGGTAAATGCTTAAATGAGTAGAAAAAACCATTAGAGGCATTTTTTTTACTGTATATATAGTGAAGAAATTGAATGAACTAACAAACGAACCAGTGAAACTCGAATTCATACATTTAATGGAAGCAGGTTACTTGGCGCTGCAATAAAAAACAAGGGAGAGTAAGGGGAATGATAAGAGGCGATGATCGACTAGTATGAGATAACTAGTGTGAGATAACTAGTGTGAGATAACTAGTGTGAGATAACTAGTGTGAGATAACTAGTGTGAGATAACTAGTGTGAGAAAACTAAACTGTCCCCTTGTTGTGGCCACTCCGGTAATTAAGAAAACAGAAATAATAAATGAAGAAATGGAAGGGAACATGAGGGGCACAGGAAAATAAGGAAAATGAGAAAAATGAAGGAGAATGAATAACGGCGAGGAAACGAGCAGTAAACTGCAACTACCTCCTGAAGATAAGAAATATGAAATTAAACAAAATAATACAGTAGGTATAATTAATTAGAAAAGTGATAAAAATAGTGAAGCAGTAATGGAAATCCAGCACTCGTCGCGAGGCTCTCAGGACAGCGCCCCGAGGGCGTCTTCTTTGAAGGAGATATTGTACTACCATACCGGGGAAATAATGGGACACTTACAGATATCCACGACTGAGGTAACTCACAAATGATTCACTTTAATATACGAGTTTATTAAATTGCCTCAACTTGTGAGTACACGACTCAAAACATATAGCAACATGGTTATGATTTAGCAATCATAATGGTAACTTTGAAACAAGAGGTTGATGAATTAAATTTGCTAGATGCAGATAGATATTAAGGAAAAAAAACTTTGAGGGTTTTTCTTGATGTTTATGAAGAAAATAGACAAAGCTTTCTAACTGATCTGACTGGTAAGGCAGTGATGAACAAAGCTGCTGCCTTCACAGTTTTTATAGAAAGTCGCCAGCATTCGGGATTCACTAAGCAAAATGTAAATGATACTACTTTCACTTCTGTCAATGAACTGAGATTTCACTGTGAGTGAAAGTAGCTTAACAATGTTAAGAAGTATGAGAGACTACTTCATCTCAAATTCACTCGTTTAGTTTGAGTTAGAATAGTAAGTGTGCAGTGTTTGTCATGAAGTTAGTGTTTAAGCTATGACAGTAGTGTTAGTGTGTAGTGTTGTCAGGTTTATATCCGTGTTATGTAGGTAAATGGTAAATCCATGAATAGTTTTGAACAGTCCTGAAGTTTTGAAGGCGAGTGGTGTTTATTTGTGATTTTGTTTTTTCTTGAAGGATTGAAAATAGTTGTTTTAAGTGTACAAGCAAATAAATTTTTATCCTGTTATTGATAGTACACAATACCGACAAGATTTGAGGTGGTCGGTCCCTCAAGCAAGAGTGACCGACTAATCATTAGAGAGCATTGAAAAAAAATACAAATTTTAGAGATGCAAGCTGCACTTTTCAGGCATTATTTGTATGGTCACAACAAACTTCTGTGCAAAATTTCAGATCATTTCATGCCCATTTACCCTGCAGCATCGCTATCGACTTTTCGTCAAATTATACACCATTGAAAGCAATTAGTTATAATTTATTGGTTGTCAAGATAATCAAGTGTATATGGTTTACATCATTTTTGGTTGTGAAGATTATATAATCAAATATACATGGGTTATATCAATCATCAACTAATTAATTTTATACTGTTACAAGTTATAAGTGAAGTCTTTCTTGGTGCCAAACTTGGGCATCACTTTCCTGGAAAATATTCTTTGCCTGATATATCCATCTCTTTCCTTCTATCCAGTCACTTCAGTGCAGCATCAGTCAATTTCATCCATCTCTCAACAGCTTAAGTGCTGTTTGGCTACTTGGGCACCTCCGGTGAAGTCTCAATAATTTTCAGAACCTGTTGATCTGATAGAGAAGCAATGAAAGGAGGCTCAGTTTTGAATTCAGTCTTCCAGTCAATCATAGAATGACAGTTCTTTGCTTGCCACTTTAATTTGGGAATCTCTACTCTTTTGAGCTGACAATAGGAACCACAATGTCATTCACTTCATCTTCACTGTCATCCTCATCATCTGTGTAGATTAACAAGTCCTCGTCAACAGCATCAGCAGAATCTTCTCCATCCTCATCAGAGTTCTCAGTACTTTCTTCTGTCTGCTGATTCTCTTCTCTAATTTTTCTTATCATTGAGACAAAGCTGTCTCTAAAAGTCATGTCTTCATCAGCGCACATACCAAGCAGCAGCTGATCTGAGTGAGCAAAGTAGAGATTTCTTTGGACAGTCTTCTTTACTATCTTCTTTTCTTCACTGTTCAGTTGTTTCAAACTGCAGTGACTGGAAGACGTTATATGGACCGTGTCTGACATAAGGATGCAGCTTGATGTGGAACCACATCGGAGCACTAAACTTGAAAAACAATCAGAATGATGACTCTTTTCAGCTGACTGAATCTTTATGTTGCCACATACAGTCTAAGGATCCTACTCCATAAAGTATGCCACCTTGACAGACGATGAACCTGGTACAAGAGCAGCCAAGTCTTCATCAACCACACGTGTGATCACTCCTTTGCAAATCCTATACATACAAGTATTTCTAGTCCCAGGACAGATCCTCTGCCACCTTGTCATTCAGAGCAGAGAAATCTGGAAAGCAACAACTGGCAGCTCAGACAGAGGATCCTTGATTTGCTTGCCAATGGGACCTCTCCAATGCTAAGGACAACTTGGCTTGCCGTCATAGTGGTAGAAAACAGCCCGGAATAGCAGCTCCTTTCCATGAAGCTGACAAATGAAATAATGGACTGGATGACCAAGCAACATTTCAAGGTGATGAACGGCTTCATTGTCAGCTCCGACATTTACGTTGGTTCCGTCACTACCAACACATGCAACAGGCTGCAGAGTTTGTTTCTGTTCCACCAGAAATGTATAGATAGTCTTGGCAATCTCCTTTCCCTGGGCTGACTTAGGAGTCACATGAGTGAGATATTCAGTGTCGGGCTCCACCATGATGATGTAATGATCTTTCACCACTATCTTCGGACTCCATTTCTTGGTTTTCTCATTCTTTGTCATTACACGAGTCGAGGTATTCTTACAAACAAAATGCAGTGATATGATATTTTCTAAGTTTGCGAGCTCATTTTCTTGCCTCTCCATTTGGTATTTGTGTCTGGCATCTCATAACTTCAGTGTCTCAATTACTTGACCTTTGTCATCGTTGGTGATAATGCCATAGTCCATTAAGGAGGCGGTAGCAATGACAGCTCCAGCATAATCACTGAGAAAGTTAATGTTTACAAATATTGGAGAGTACATAGATACAGTACACAAAACACTGCGCTGCGCTACTCAGTAATATAAACATATTCTAAAATTTCAATCGCAAATACTGTAGACTAAACCTCAACCAATCAACTTCATATTTGGCACTGAAGAGTGCAGTTTTGACCAAAATTTCACTGCTCCCTACTAATCATATCAAAGCTACTTCTACTTCTTCCTGTTTATATTAACCTGTACTCGCCTGAAGAAGTCTGTCGTGCAGGCTAACTTTTTCATCAGTTAAGGTACCCAAGGGGTCTGAGGACCTCCTGGGTGTCTTTAATTTAAAACAGTTTGCTTTATTTTAATACAAATTTCTTAGAAACGGTGTCAATTATTTCACTTAAGTCAGAATAAACATTCTTTTGTATTTTACTTATTCTTACATTAGATATCTGACGGCAGGCAATTTATTATTTATCTTAAGCTCGATTCACCAGAGAAAAAATTAATTAACTTTTACTACACGGTCTTTATTTTTTTCACGGTTTTTCATAAACTCCAGCCGTATATATGGCCACATATGAGGGGTTTACGTTGCAATTTTATGCCAATTATACTTTTAACCTTTGACTCGGGGTTTGAGATCGTTTACATGAAAGTGTGTGTCTCGCAAGGTAGACTGACAGGGGTGGAGGGGGTACCTCCTTTGTCTTTCATTTCATACACTGGATGCGTCGGAAAAGGGGTCCGATTCCTCATTTATCCAGTGGATATGTCAGGGGAAAGGAGATCCATTCCTCACTTAACCAATGCTTAGATCAGATGGAGACGGTTTCCCCCACTCATCCAGTGGATGTGTCTTACACCACTTATACACTGAATGGGTTCAGAGGAAATTACTTTCCCCAAATATCCACTGGACAAGGGGAGGAGGAACTTTCTACCTTAATCGCCTTCCTTCAACAATGGATAAACCTTAATGATAGACTAACAACCCAGCAACCCAACAATAAGTCACATGAATCTCAATAACCCAGCAACGCTCTTTTTAAAACCGATGAAATCTCACTTTTGGTCAAATCTCACTGTGACCTGTATTCTAATCTCACTGTGACCTGTATTCTAAGCATCATTATGCTAAATGTACAGAAAACTGAGTGACTTCGCCTTATGTTCAACACTTGCTAATCTTCGTTACATAGTGCTGCACATTTGTAATTCATCTATTGTTGTCAATGACTTGGAAGAATTAACATAAAATGAAGTATAATTAAGAGTAAGAGAATTTTTTTCATTTTTTACACGTCGGTCGTCTCTCACGGCATGTGATCCAAAAAAAAAAAAGAAACGCATTCATCATTTATTCAACAGCTGTTTTTTTATTATATCATTCATAATGACAGTAACCTAGTTAGGATACCTGCAAAACAGAATCTGTAGTTCCACATTGTTAAGAAAGCTGACGGTGAGTATAGTTTGTGTGTGTACTCACCTAGTTGAGGTTGCGGGGGTCGAGTCCGAGCTCCTGTGTGTGTACTCACCTAATTGTACTCGCCTAATTGTGGTTGCAGGGGTCGAGACTCAGCTCCTGGCCCCGCCTCTTCACTGATCGCTACTGGATCCTCTCTCTCTCTGCTTCCTGAGCTCTGTCATACCTCTTCTTAAAACTATGTATATATATATATATATATATATATATACATATATATATATATATATATATATATATATTATATAAATATTTATATATATATATATATATATATATATATATATATATATATATATATATATATATATATATATTAAACACTCACCGTTAGAGCCAGTGCTAGAAAACTCACCGTAAATTCTAATTAAGTTCCTGTAACTCGAGCCATTAACGGATTTTACAAATATTCAGAAGGCTATACGATGCAATTTAATCATATTTTTAATAATCATAAACACATTATTGTCTGGACGGAGGGGAAAATAATCAATAAATGTGTCTGGTTATGAGGCAAAAAGTGGGTGAAAATTAATTAACATGTCAGTTAGGTAGAGAGTATAACAAAAATATCCGTGGGACATAATTAACAGCAACAGGGAACAGCTGAATGCTTTACGAGTGCTTGAGGAAAACACCTGTCTGTTGGGACACTGTTATAAAGTAGCAGCTAAGAAATTATACGATGACTGACATACAGACGAACACTGACGCCAGCAAGCCCACAGAAAAATGCACACATGAACACGCGTACAAACACACACGCGTACAAACACACACACACACACAAACACACACACACACACTCAGGGAGAGTGACCTAGTAGCGATCAGTGAAGAGGCGGGGCCAGGAGCTCGGACTCGACCCCCGCAACCTCAACTAGGTGAGTACAACTAGGTGAGTACACACACACACACACACACACACGAGGGGACCAAGACGAGTGTGACTGGCCCGGAAGAGGTCACAGGATGGTTGTGTGAGACACGTGGGATCCTACAACAATCAGTGTTGGTACCTGTATTGATTCTCTTGTAGGTGAACGATATTCATACAGAGTATGACGTATTCCTTTTCGCAACTAATATTAATCTAATGAGAATGAATAGCAGAGAACAAAGAAAGGTTGTACAGGAACCTATATAAGCTGTAGGATTGATCACATAAGTGGTTATTGAAATTCAACTCCATCAGAGCAAAGGTTCTGAAAATTGGGGGGATACAAAGAAGACCAGAAACAGAGTACAGGTTTTTGGGATAAAGACTGCAAACCCTATTCAACTAGGACCTCGGGGTGAGCATTATACCTGACATTTCACCTCGGCCGCAAATGAACCGATTAACTAATCAGGGAACGGGTGGGGCTTGAACCCATAGCAGGCGAGTCCTAAAACTCACAGGCCAACGGGTTAACCACTAGGCCATGGATTCAAGTCCCACCCGTTCCGTGATTTGTTTGCAATGGTGTTATTACGATTTCGTGAGTCAGTATCCTTTGTAGTAAATACAAGTCTGACAAATTTAAGATTAGCTTTCAGCTAGTCTTAACTAAAAGTCCTTCACGACACTATGCATGACAATCG
This sequence comes from Cherax quadricarinatus, assembly GCF_038502225.1. NCBI lineage: Eukaryota > Metazoa > Arthropoda > Malacostraca > Decapoda > Parastacidae > Cherax > Cherax quadricarinatus. Next base: position 16,190,119 of record NC_091373.1, read on the forward strand.
TCAGGTTCATCTTGGAGTACGTAAAACCAGAATGAAATCCACACTTCACGAAGTACGTGAAGAAACTTGAAAAGTGCAAAAAAGTTCTCAGCTATAATCAAAGACTAAAGAAGCTCAACTTGATGACATTAGAAAAGGACCAGGGGAGATATGATAATGACGTACAAAATACTGAGAGTAACTGACCGAATGGACAGTGATAGGATATTCGAGAGGCGGGGAAAAAGGCATGCCTTAACGCAGCAGGAAGTCAGAAACACGAGTCAGAGGGATGTTAGGAAATATTTCTTCAGCCTCAAAATGGCCAGGAAGTGGAAGGACTTGGATATTGAAGTGGTAGAACCAAGATCCATACACAGCGTCAAGAACAGGCATGAGCCCACGAAGCCAGAGTGAAACCAGTAGTAGCCAGTTTGAGATGCAGGGCCAGGAGCTGAGACTCGACCCTTCAGCCACAAATAATTGAGTGTACACTCATACATACATACACACACACACACGTGCGCGCGCGCACACACACACACACACACACACACACACACACACACACACACACACACACACACACACACACACACACACACACACCGCAAAATCAAATTGGTAATTACAAATAGGTAATTACACGTCAGTGAAGCAGAGAAGACTTAGGAAAAATGTGATTACAACACAAGATATTCAGGACCACGGAGAGACAGTGACGGAGCGGTGGACACGACAGTGACGGAGCGGTGGACACGACTGTGACGGAGCGGTGGACACGACAGTGACGGAGCGGTGGACACGACAGTGACGGAGCGGTGGACATGACAGTGACGGAGCGGTGGACAGGACAAGGAGTGGTGGACACGACAGTGACGGAGAGGTGGACACGACAGTGACGGAGCGGTGGACACGACAGTGACGGAGCGGTGGACAGGACAAGGAGTGGTGGACACGACAGTGACGGAGAGGTGAACAGGACAAGGACGGAGTGGTGGACAGAACAAGGGCGGAGTGGTGGACAGAACAAGGGCGGATTGGACACAACAGTGACCAGGACGAAGTGAAACTCATGACAGTGACCAAGACGAGAAAACACATGACAGACCAGGACGAGGGAACACACAACAACGATGAGACGAGGGGACACATGACAGAGATCAGGACGAGGGGAGACAGGTCAGTGACCACGACAGGGGGATACGTGACAGTGACCAGGAACGAGACACACGACAGTGACTAGGACGATGGGACACATGACAGTGACCAGGAGGAGGGGACACATAACAGTGACCAGGACGAGGGGACAACAGTGACCAGGACGTGGAGACTCATGACAGTGACCAGAACGAGGGGACACATGACAGTGACCAGAACGAGGGGAGACATGACAGTGACCAGAACGAGGGGACACACGACAGTGACCAGAACGAGGGGACACACGGCAGTGACCAGAACGAGGGGACACGACAGTGACCAGAGCGAGGGGACACGACAGTGACCAGAACGAGGGGACACACGACAGTGACCAGAACGAGGGGACACGACAGTGACCAGGATGAGGGGACACACGACAGTGACCAGGACGAGGGGACACACGACAGTGACCAGGACGAGGGGACACGACAGTGACCAGGACGAGGGGACACACGACAGTGACCAGGACGAGGGGACACACAACAGTGACCAGGACGAGGGGGCACACGACAGTGACCAGGACGAGGGGACACACGACAGTGACCAGGATGAGGGGACACACGGCAGTGACCAGGATGAGGGGACACGACAGTGACCAGGATGAGGGGACACACGACAGTGACCAGGATGAGGGGACACGACAGTGACCAGGATGAAGGGACACGTGACAGTGACCAGGATGAAGGGATACACGACAGTGACCAGGATGAAGGGATACACGACAGTGACCAGGATGAGGGGACACACAACAGTGACCAGTATGAAGGGACACACAACAGTAGCCAGGATAAAGGGACACACAACAGTGACCAGGATGAAGGGACACACAACAGTGACCAGGATGAGGGGACACACGACAGTGACCAGGATGAGGGGACACACGACAGTGACCAGGATGAGGGACACACGATAGTGACCAGGATGAAGGGACACACGACAGTGACCAGGATGAGGGGACACACGACAGTGACCAGGATGAAGGGACACACGACAGTGACCAGGATGAGGTTACACACGACAGTGAACAGGATGAAGGGATACACGACAGTGACCAGGATGAAGGGACACACGACAGTGACCAGGATGAAGGGACACACGGCAGTGACCAGGATGAAGGGATACACGACAGTGACCAGGATGAAGGGACACACGACAGTGACCAGGATGAAGGGGGACACAAATGCTCAAATGACCATCCGCAAAATGAAGTTAGAGAGCATCAATGAAAGGGCATCAGTGAGAGGTCAGCAATGAAAGAGAAGCAGTGAGAGGGAATTAAAGGGCACCAACCAGAGAGTATCATCAACCAGACAGTATCATCAACCAAAGGGCATCAATGAGAAGACATCAGTGAGAGGTCTACAAAGAGAAGGCATTATTAAGAGATCAGCAATGACAGAGAATCAATGAGAAGTCATCAGTGCCACAGTATCAATGACAAGGCATCAATGGCAGGGCATCAATAGTAACACATTAATGACAAGGCATCAATGGCAGGGCATCAATAATAACACATCAATGACAAGGCTTCAATGGCAGGACATCAATAGTAACACATCAATGACAAGGCATCAATGGCAGGGCATCAATAATAACACATCAATGACAATGCATTAATGACAGGACATCAATAATAACACATCAATGACAAGGCATCAATGGCAGGGCATCAATAATAACACATCAATAACAAGGCATCAATGGCAGGGCATCAATAGTAACACATCAATGACAAGGCATCAATGGCAGGACATCAATAATAACACATCAATGACAAGACATCAATGGCAGGGCATCAATAATAACACATCAATGACAAGGCATCAATGGCAGGATATCAATAATAACACATCAATGACAAGGCATCAGTGGCAGGGCATCAATAACAACACATCAATGACAAGGCATCAATGGCAGGGCATCAATAACAACACATCAATGACAAGGCATCAATGGCAGGGCATCAATAACAACATATCAATGACAGGGCATCAGTGACAAGGATATCAATGAGAGGATGGATGAAGGAGAAGATAGGTCTTGGAGCTGTAGCTCAACACTCGCAACCCTTCTGAAGAGGAGGGTTTCTTCACGCTACGGAAGGGTTTTCGATCCAAGGACTTGGAGCTGCTTACCTTTACTCGGATCAAACCTGAGTTCCTCCCACAGCCCTGGCACTGTCTAGCCCCTACAGGTTTGGCGCTTTCTCTTGACAGTACTAATGTTCAGCTTATTAATGAATAACTAAAAACGTGCTGCTAGATTTTGTCTTCTCTCTCGTTCCGTCTCTCTCGTTCCGTCTCTCTCGTTCCGTCTCTCTCGTTCCGTCTCTCTCGTTCCGTCTCTCTCGTTCCGTCTCTCTCGTTCCGTCTCTCTCGTTCCGTCTCTCTCGTTCCGTCTCTCTCGTTCCGTCTCTCTCGTTCCGTCTCTCTCGTTCCGTCTCTCTCGTTCCGTCTCCCTCAATCCTTCTCCATTTCTCCCTCATCTCTTATCTCCCTCATTCAGTTTTTAATGTTAACTTAGTTTAGCCCTTTCTCCCTTCTCTTCATTACAGTCCTCCCCAATATCCCTCCCTCACCCCCTTCCTTACCCCCTCCCTCTTCCCCCTCCCCTCACCCCTCCCTCTTCCCCCTCCCCTCACCCCTCCCTCTTCCCCCTCCCCTCACCCCTATGTCGTGACCATTGCAATTTCCTCTCCACAATTCCATTAAAAAATACCTTGCCAGCCACAAATCATAATTCTCTAGAAAATCAACTCTGTCACTAGGGTCATTACGCCAGTGTTGAGTATACTGAGTATACTATACTTATCAATATACTGATTATAACACACTTACCATTATACTGAATATAACACACTCATTAGTAAATCGAACATACCACACTTATCAGTATACTGAGTATACCACACTTTTCAGCATATTGAGTATACCACGATTTTCAGTATACTGAGTATAAAACACTCTTCAGTATACTGAGTATACCACACTTTTCAGTATACTGAGCAACCACTTACCAGTATACCAAGTATACCACACATAAGGATATGCTCCCACGACCGCTGTATAGCTCATTCTACACTCATCGGAACACCTCAAAAAATTAGAGTATACCACATATCTCACTCTGTATACTCCCAGGATTCCATTAAACCATTCTTCGGTATACACAACAGGATTGAAGTATACGACATACCACATTCATCAGTACACTCTAAAAGAACTCAGTATATCACATACCACACTCAGTATACTCTACATGAACTCGGTATATCACATACCACACTCGGTATGCTCTACTGGAACTCGGTATATCACATATCACACTCGGTATACTCTACTAGAACTCGGTATATCACATACCACACTCGGTATACTCTACAGAAACTCGGTATATCACATCTCACACTCGGTATACTCTACGGGAACTCGGTATATCACATACACACTCGGTATACTCCACGGGAACTCAGTATATTACATATCACACTATATATACTCTACTGGAACTCGGTATATCACATATCACACTCGGTATACTCTACTGGAACTCGGTATATCACATATCACACTCGGTATACTCTACTGGAACTCGGTATATCACATATTACACTCGGTATACTCTACGGGAACTCGGTATATCACATACCACACTCGGTATACTCTAAACCAACTCACTCTACATTACAACAGATGAATAAAGTTAACCTCAGATTTACACTTAACCAATGCAAGGCTGTCGACTCCTGTTAATCTTAATGTGAGTCGGGGGTCGGCGGGGGGTTGTGAGCCCCCCGGAACTATCAACATGAAGCTAACAACGGCAGCTGGATGTGCCGTTGTGAATGTCCTGATCCTGGGCTCTATGCTCTATTGATTTTTGTCTGTAATTACAACTTTCGGCGTCGTAAATTATTCAATGGATAAATTATTTCGGAGCTGCTATTGTATTTTGTTGTATTTTATTGTGGCAGTCGTGAACTACAGCGGTTGAACGCTCTCCTGCACTCGAACACCTAAATCCTTCCTGTTTTAGTCTATATAACAAGAGTTTTTTTATGTATAATTTGGAATGGCAAATACTGAAAATCAGTCATGTTAATAATAATAAAATTGTATATAAAACAATTAAACAAAATCGTGATGACAGAATAATGTTTCATTATCAGTCTTATTTTATTCAAGTTGACGTTATTTTAGTATCATCTTAGTCAAGATCATGACTATATTATTATTTTAGTGGTAGTAGTACAGAAATAGCAGCAGCAGTTGTTGTATCAGCAGCGGCAGTGGTGACGGCAGCGGCAGCAGAGGCAGCGGCAGCAGCGGCGACGGCAACGGCGGCAGCAGCATTTAAATATATTGTGGCTAAAGAGCGATTAATAGGCGAGGTCATTATTTAGTTGTAACCAGAATAAAAGTCATGATAGAGTACAAAGAGAATAATGTCGGTGGGCAAAAGAGAAAGTCAAAGCAAAGAGAACTTCAGAAAGGGGACATGAGCAACTGTTAGTAGAAAGGTTTTGTAGAGAGAAGGTACAGCCAATGAAGAGTTTGCAGAGGTATGGGATAGATTAAGGAACGCAGTGCAGCAAAAGTTCTCGAGGACAAACTGCATGATTTGAGATGAACGGAACAGCGAATAGGCAACTGGCGGCCTATGATGCCTTGTACCTTCTAGCAAGTACTTGAACTTGCCAGGTCTAACGTATTTCCTAAAATGTGTAGCCTCGTATGACAACTGTAAACTAAAGGAATGCGATATTCTCCTATATTCGATAATCACAAAAGTACTCAACCTTACTTTAAAAGTCGAGCAGTGGGAACAAGATGCACCTCCGGTCAGACAAGGAGGCATAGGTGTCCACAAGGCATCACGGATATCACTTCCTGCAAGCCTCATCCAGCGAACTTGTAACAACGATTCTCCCTGAATGCCTTAGTAACAACGCTGAGGTTCACGACCCAAAGCTCAATGATGGAACCAGGATCTGGGATACTCTAAACAAGATCCTCAGACAGATCAATTCCCCCCAGCAACTACAGTCTCACTGAGATAGCCCAGTAGTGAGGGGGGGGGGGTTCTACGGAGAAGTGAATCAGCAGATCAAATACCGTACCAAGGCCTTGTTTGCTATCTGAGATAAAGATCACAAGGCGTGAAGAGATAACATAAAGATAAGACTTCCAAGAGCCCAAAGCCCAGCAATAAAGAAGCCACCCCAGCTCTGCAGATCCAGTTGCTGCTAAGAGCATCCAGATGGGATTATCTTGCAAGCCTGGACAGCAAGGAGATACGAGGTGCAGCTACCAGCTTTAGGGATTCCCCAGAAATTAGAAAACACTGTGAAATTGCTCATTATTATATGTTAGTGCCCAGAGGTTCAGAGACCTTCTGTTCGTGGGGAAAGAGTTTGTCCAAGTTCCTGAAAGAGCTAGGCAATAAACTCACCAAGGTAACTAAGGATCTCAGAGAAAGACTATTTTTTTTTTGTGGGGGGGGGGGCAGAATCTCAGTGTTGCAGTTGAGAGGTGTAATACTTGCCACATCTTGGGTACACCTCCCAGAGCTGAGGAACTGCACGAAGTACTTGAAATATAATTAACAAGTCCACCTGTGTGCTTGTAATACATTCCTTAAACAACTGTATTTTACATCAAATATTTTTGTTCTATCAATGCATCTCTTAAGTTTTTTTGTGTGCGCGCGCTCGCGCACAGTACATACATATGTATTTTACCTGTAAGAAAAAACATGAAATAGTAATCTAGACACGAGTTTCTTTAAGATAAGTTAGGATTATGATTATAATTTAAATGTATAAAATCCCTGACTGAAGTAGACACGAGAAAGACTTAGTATTTTACAAAGAATGAGTAACATTACTACTCGGGAATACACGATGAGAGAAGATACTGGCAAACAAGAAAAAAATAAACACACACAAGCAAAACTTCGGACCCAGAACATAATAATAAATCCTGGCAATCATATGCTCACTATCACCGCCATGCTCCTTATGGTCTCAGCTACTGCAGTGAAACCCAGTAAACCACATTTATAGTGTACGCAACTTTCACACTTAACCACGTTCAGCATTACGACACTGAAGTTATCTTCGGAAATACTAGCAGATTATCGTTCCTCTTAAACTTGTTCCTTGTATTATAAGGCTGATCGTGTAACGGTTTCCCGATAGAAAAACCGGTTTGGTATCAGTCGTTTCCCCAAATAATACATCAGCTGCACACTACACATGTGTAACTGTACTTGACAGACTGTCACTCGCTCTTTTCCACTCTCAGTCCCGGCCTAACTTGGTCTTCCTGCTGCTTCAGTAGCCAAATAATTGTTAGCCTTCACCTACAAGAGAAACATCGCCCAGTGCAATCAGTTCCGCTCAGGAGATCACGGCACCATAACCTTTCTACCTCCTGTTCGAGTCTCATTAGCGAGTGAATATGAAAATGATATACAACACCGATTGGTTGATAAGTAAGACATATGTCCAACAGTAGATTTTTCCGAAACGTTTCGCCTACACAGTAGGCTTCTTCAGTCGACTACAGAAGAGTTAGCAAAAGCAGTAGAAATGTGAAGATGATGTAATAAGCCCATCACCCTTGATGACGTAGTTTCAGTCCTTCAGCCTGGAGAAGATTTTTGTTCCATAGTCTGGAACGATGTGAAGCTGAAGCAACAGTATAGAGACTTATATACTGTCAATGGTGAGGCGCGGCCCACTAGTAGAAGAAAGAATATAATCGCTGAGGGGCAGGTCCCTCACAACTCCATCTATTCTCACTTGAAAAAGTTAGCGAACCAAATAAAAAATTACCCCACGATCACTCTTCAAAGTACTCGAAAAATATATTACAAGATATAAATTCTACATACACAAATCAAGCAATAATTTTCCCCAGTCAGATCCTGACAATATACCAACAAACATCCCATAAATGCTCGATTGTGGCTCGACGGAGCCGATTTTACAAGTTATCAACAAACCCACGACATTCTAGAACCAAAAATACAAAATACCATAGTATTTTAAAAATGCACTAAATAAACCCCACAACAAGGTGATTTAGCTACATTTACACCATACATCTGAAATAATGTAACTAATGGCTATGTAAATGTCCATCATAAATCGTGACACCTCTTCACTAGAGTACGTCTATTAACTAGTCTTGTTTAAGGTTAAGAATACATTACAACATGAAGAATGGCACACTTCTGCAACATCTGGAGATCTTTATTCCCAAATGTTGTGATGAATGGTTTTGAAAACCGACAAGTTGAAGAATGAGACACTTGTGCAACATATGGGAATCTTTATTGAAGAAATGTTTCGCCACACAATGGCGAGTGTCTCATTCTTCAACTTGTCGGTTTTCAAAACCATTCATCACAACTGTCAGACACTGCATCATCATGGGATCTTGATACAAAGAATTCTTCAAAACTTGTTTAACCTTTGGACGAAGACCTACTTCGACTAGTAGATGGCTCCACTATGACCCCGCCGCCTCCTGCTTCACCTCACCTCTCTACAGTACATAAGCCACGTCTGTGGCCCTATGCTGTACATTCTACAAGACTGATGGACTAAACACATCGACTCCAGGCTGAGGGACGGATTAACTCAACTCCTCCTCTCCTTACACCTTTCTGCTTTGTACTGGACTGGTGAAGCCACTGTGTGGCGAAAAGTTTCCTCAATAAAGATTCCCATATGTTGCATAAGTATCTCATTCTCCATTCAAATAGGTTGCACAAGTGTCCCTTCAACTTGTCGATTTTCTAAACTAGATCACATTTCAAAATATCTAACGTATTATCAATAAAGACACCCACTTGGAAAACAGTGGATGTCTTTATTCATGAAAAGTTTTATCTACGCTGTTGGCTTCTTCAGTCTAATATAGAGATGAATTACATTCCTGGAGGTAGCATACTAAGTGAAAAAATAGATTTGGGTAATAAGGCTCTTCGGCTTGATGGAAGAAATCCTAAGATAGTAGACGAGGAAGACAGGCAGTCTGAGGTGATCAGTCCCTTCAGTCTTGATGGAATTTGATCAAGGCTGACAGACTCATTACCTTCAACTACATTTACGCTTCGTCTACTCTCTTTAGGACTGTAATTCATCTCTGCATTCTACTGATGAAGCCTGCAACCTACACGAAACCTTTCATCAGTAAAGCTACAAAGTGTTGCTGTGTTTGAGTCGTCAAACACAACTGACGTTGCTGCATTTGACGTCATCAACTTGTCAGCATTGTATACCATCATCAACTTGACGTCATCAACTTGTCAGCATTGTATACCATTAATAATATGAAAATATCGCAAGTATACATCTTAATAGAACTGCTGGTGATATAGCAATTATTCAATTTCCAAGTTGACTGCCATGCGTTATTACTGGCTACGTATTGTCTACACATATTAACTCAAAGAGATGTACATTATCATTTTCTATTCCAGTACCACTCTAGCGTTTTTTCACACATTGCTCAATTAGCATGCAAGAATGATTAACTCCTCCCTCTTTTGGTAGTAGAGGTAGGGAAATAATATAGTATGATCGATGCTAACACACTCCTGCAAATATATGGTATAAAGACTTCGCCACAAATTTATTACATCTGAACTGAAGGGTTTGCGTAGCATGGGTCAACAACAGGACTAGTGCAAGGCTCTCTCTTATGTTTCGATGTTCTTTACGAACATTAAAACAAGGTGAAAGCTAATATATTTTTGAGATACACCCACTATCTTCTTTAAAAGTCTTGGCTGAGGATACTTTTTTAAGATGAACAGAGCAGCTGAGAGGAATGGAGAAGCAAGGTTTTATTGAAGCAACGTTTCGCTCTAAAGTTTTACCAAAATCTGAAGTGAAACTGCCACAATAAAAGCTTTCTCTTCCCTCCGTATCTTATTCATCACTGCCCTTTTCTTAATTTATGCTACACATTGCAGATGGGAGGATCGAGCCTTCACCACTCCTTGGACTGAATAATCCACACGGGTTTAGCATCTAGCATAAACTACAGTGGTTCACATTGTTGCACTAGTTAACCACAATCGGTATTTACTTTATTACTCAGGAGTAAATATTAGATAAGTCACACATAATTAACAATAAACCAAAAAGATATAAGAGTAATAGAATAACAAATACAATATAATTATCATAGTAAAGAATATAAGAAAAATAAAAGGCCACAGTGAAAATAGGAAATTAAACTTGAGCACCTTCATGTGTTACACACACATCTTCCTCTGAAGATGTGTGTAAGCACATGAAAGCGCTCAGGTTTTATTTCCTGCTTTCACTATGCTATTTTTTCCTATTTGCAGTCACGCATTTTGTTGTGATTTCTTCCATTAAAGTAAATGAAATACATATACAACAATATAAAATATCAAATAACAGTTATTCACATGCAGTGTATATATACCGAGAGGTGTATTTCTCTCAGTGTATATATACCGAGAGGTGTATTTCTCTCAGTGTATATATACCGAGAGGTGTATTTCTCTCAGTGTATATATACCGAGAGGTGTATTTCTCTCAGTGTATATATACCGAGAGGTGTATTTCTCTCAGTGTATATATACCGAGAGGTGTATTTCTCTCAGTGTATATATACTGAGAGTTTACTTGTATTCCTGTCTGATGGTGACCCTGAGGTGGTCAATAGGCTTTAAACCCCCATTAATCAGCCAATTATTTGCAGTGGTGAGTGCAAAATACTGTGATTCACCGTAATAGTTTGTAAATCCAGGGTAACATAATTATTACCCAATATTGTGTCACGTCCAGCCTCACACTCCTTATTTTCCTTTAAACAATTTCAGTTTTTTTTTACCCGAAATGGGAAATATGTTCCAGAAAATGCGTTCCAAAACATCGACAGCAGAACCGTAGTTTACATTTCTCCTATTTTAATCCCTGTACAAACTTAGTCTTGGTTCTTAGTTTCTTTTAGAATAGACTGAACCGAAATAGGTGATGAATCTGTGTAAAACGTGGAGAGAGTGTTGAATACATTCTTCGATATTCAGCACTCGTCAAAGTCGTCACTTTAGTCAGTAGAAATATCAGAATGAAATATGAAGAGTGAAGATTTTTCTGCAGGCACTTCAGTCTGGGTTCCAACATTTTTTGTTAAAATCAGTGCCATTATTATCACGTTCATGGGGGGGGGGGACGATGAAGCGCTAAACTTGTAGGAGTCATACATTGTCTGGGGGGGGGAGACAAGGTCTGATGCAAGGAAAAGGAGGTCAGGTTCTAGGTTCAAGTCTTTGTATATAGAGTCCTTCACCAGCGTCAAGGAACCTTCCTTGACAGCAAAACCAGTACCGGTTTATTACTACCTGTTGTATCACTTCCGGTAGGCTTATTTCCGGTAGTATTACTTCCTGTAGTATTACCTCCGGTAGCATTACTACTGGTAGTATTACTGCCGGTAATATTATTATTTGCTGTATGATAACCTAAAATAACGGTTTGGGATACTCGGTCACCACATATGTTCTGCAACGAGACAAAACCCAGATAACATTCTTTTGTGAAACAACATTACGACTAAATGGTTCATTACAACACTCCATTTATGTTGACTAAAAAAAAAAACAAGGTTAGGTTAGGTAAGATTTGTCAGGAAACCGACCAAGTGTTTCCTGACATGTGATGACCCGCCACTGGAGCTTCTGGTCATCTGGTCGAAGACTCCCACTGACTTACCGGTCCACCCCTTTCAAAATTAATTTATGATTATAACCGTTATTATATATCTAAAAAAAACGAGGCTTGTCTCGTGTGACTTTGTAAATGGTCCAAGTCACGGTACTGTGCATTTTTGTTACTAATTTGATGCTTGTCTCGGTCGCTGTGCGATCGAGAGAGGTCTCTCACATATCACAAACCCCAACAAGATGCATAGAAGCTGTACAACAAAATTCTCAGTAGGCAGAGTAGCTGCAGCTTCATTCCTTCAACAGACTTACGAGCTCTATTTCAACCTTACCAAGAGGCCAAGGAGATGGATGTCAAAAATTTAAGAGAGCCAAGAAATTTTGATTAACATCAATAACTTTATCAGAAGGCCCAGGAACTGCAGACCAACATCCGAAAGATGCACACGAGCTGAGGATTAAGAGACCCCTTGATGACAACGAAGGGTTTTTGATAAAAGGAATTGGAACTACCTTTTTTCAAATCAAATCTGATACAAACCATACCACGGACGGGGATAGAACCCACGATCAGAGAGTCTCAAAACTCCATTACGATTTCGTGAGTAAAATCTGATACCTTCCTTCCACGAACACCAGTGCGAGAGTTAATAGGCTTGCAATACTGGGCTTTTCAAATTATCCAAAAGCCAGAGTGTAGATTTTATTTCATAAAACTCTAAACCCGTGTGGGTCATTCAAGACAGAACAACCCCAATTCATTTCACCAAACAGAATAAAGGGAAGAGTTCTGGCTCTAAATGTTTATGAAAAGTAAGACATTTAGGCCCTCCATCTTTTATATATACTTTGAACAGCAACCCAGCGGGTTACCAGTTATAGTTTAAGGGCTTTACTATGCACTCCAGCCCATCCTGTGGACGGTAGCCAAAAGATTAGTCATATAATGGGTTAATGGACAAGTATACATTCAAATATAAGACTCGGAGGACAGTTCTTACTGATGTGGTCTGGTTGGTGGTCAAAGAACGAGTCCGATTTAAGAGCACCTCACTATCCCAGTGGAAATAAGTCATTTGACTTTTTCTGGTTATCCTAGGTAATTTACACATTCGCTAATAGATATGATAATGATACTTACATGCACCTGTACGTAAACATACAAACTTACTTACATCAAGCAACATTTGGGTAGTTTAGGCTAGCTGGGCACCTCGACTAGACTGAGTCTGTATCAGCGTACTCGGTTATCAGTATCCCAAGTGATGATGGAAGCTACTCAGTTTTGCATCAGTGGTTCGTCCTGTGTCCAACCAGACAACGATAACCATACGTAACACCTTCCAATCCCTAGATGATGTGCTGCCTCTGCGGTTTAGAGCTTCCTCGTGAAAATAATTAAGACAGAAGCTGGAGTTGAACCAGACATTATAACAGTCAAAAACGAATCACTCAGCACTGGTTTTTGTGGGAACCGGTTTTCCTGTTGTATCGTAGAAACCGATAAACTTATCTTACTGAAACTCTCATGTTAATCTATTATCCATATCACTGTTAAAAATATTATTTGATACTTGAATTAGGATTAATTTTAAAATTTTTAGGCTTTAAATAAAATTTATTTTCTAAACAGCTCAAGTGAATCGTGCAAGCCATCATGATGCAGATTTGACTTAGTATAAAGCTATATATTTTTTAATACTCTATGAAGGTAGGTATGATACCCCACATTTTCAAAAATTGCAAAATAAATCGTAATAACACGATTGCAAACAAATCAGGAAATGGGTGGGGGTTGAACCCATAGCGAGTGAATCCTAAAACTCATAGGTCAGTGAGTTTAGGATTCACTTGCCATGAGCAAAATAAAGATAACGCCCACCAAATACTATTCTCCCTTTAAGTACGACGCACCAACTCCGATAGCTTGAGGAACTAAATACAACTTACGAAACACGAAACTTATCCCGGTCTTTCTCAAACATGGAACATGAACAGTGTGTGAAGTCGAGCAAGACTCACATTCTCCAAATATCGCATGGAAAGCAGTATTGTATTCTTTTAATGAAATTGCTAAATTAGAACAGCGTTCTAAACGCAGTTTTCTTTGAGGAAATTACACCAACAATGAAAGTTTGTATCCAGTCTAAAGAAGCATTTTTTTAGTTATATGACAGAAACCAACAATTTTCCATCTTTTTCATTTATATTAGTAAATTAATAAATTAAAATGTACGCACTTTCAAACCGCATTGGATCTCCTTATGGTCCAGATACATCAGTATGTAAAGTTTGAAGCTGTTTAGAAGAAGCATTCTTAGCTTACTGGACGATAAACGATACGAAATAATTTAGAAAATACACCTGGCACTGTAGAACCAAAGCCCAATAAGAATACGAATCGTTCTCTAAGACACGCCAGTTTTGCAGGTTTCAAGCCAATCAGAAAAAAAACATTCTCAAGCTGTCACAGAGAAATCAGTATCACAGTTGGTCTATAAAATTAACAAGAGGACGACAGTATCGCCCGAAAATAATCCAGTTTTGTTTATATATATTACGCTAGTGTTAAAAGACTGAAATAGCATATAAGAGCAAACGTTCTCATGTCATGCAGTAAAACCTTAGAGGAAGAAAAACGAGAACAAAATAATAAAAATAAAAAAAAATAATATTCCAACAAGTACTATAGGAATCCCCTTCGTGGGATACCTAACAAGTCTAAAATTCCAGGGATCTGGAACCAATCGCTCAGTTGTAAACATCGTAAACACGTGAATTGGTTAGACACCTAGAATTGTTGTAGTCGTTGTGCATTACGAGAGAGGTATTCCTCCCTCCATCACCCAACTTCAGTCTCCTGTACCTCATCTCACTCAAGAGATGTGAGATGATGTACAAAAGATGCTACAAGTTAGCTAATAAAAGACCTAAGTACTATAACAACCCTCCTGAAAGGTTCAGGAGGCTCGAGATCAGCAGTTTTTTGGTTTGAATCACTCAAGAAGCTAAGTATTTATAGTTCGGCAATCTCAGAAACTATATATAAACTCCCACAAAAAGCACAGGAGCTATAACTCAACCCAGACACTGAAACTATGAGAGCAATCAATCTCCAAAACTTAAAAACTGACTTCCAGGGAAGTTGTTCTCCCTGTTATATCAGAGAACAACTATTATATCAATAGACTTATCTTAAAACCATGGCAGTAAGTTTGCTAAAGGGAATATACAAAGCATATGGATGTGAATTAAATATTTATAAATTAATTTTTTCTAATTTACTGTAAGTTTTTTCATTAAAAAATATATCTTAAACGGATGAAAGTTTATATAAAAATATACAGTAGAGATTTAAGGCAATATAAAGTATTTTAATTTTCTCCTTTATACTTTAATTCTTTATTGGTCCAGAAAGTTGAATATATTCTCATTTTTTAAAATAAATTAGTTAATTAAAATCTACGAGGATCACTATAAATCTATATCTTCCTCTGAGTAGGGCATGTCAGCACTGAAAGTTTGAAAACACACATGAAAACACATCCTCCGGTAAACATTGAAAGCATTCCTTTTTTTTTATTATTAATAAAATTAGTAAATTGGAGCCTACACAGTCACTGGCTAGTCTGAGCCTTTCTATAAAAGTTATTAAATGGAAAATTACAGCTACGCATTTTTTAAAGAGAACTGGCAAACTGGCACTTACAGTTCAGTAACAATCTGAACCCTTCTCTAAGTCTGAAGTTTCAAGTGGAAGGGGAGGATCTCCCTTTTATAGCCCTCAAACCAATAGACTGAATTTAATAAAACTCTCATTAGTTTGCTGTGTCAGAGGATATATTAGAACATAACATCTTATATACTCACAGATAAATGTTTGAATTAAGCCTAATTATCAATTTGTTGTAGATATGTAACAAATTTCTCCTGAATGACTGAAGGGAATTGTGTATGTGTGTGTTGTTACATGATGTTTAATTCACAGAATAGGTAGGGTTCGAACCCAGGACTGACCAGTCCTAAAAGTAACATGCCCGTGCGTTAACCACTGTACCATACTGGCCATATGAAATTCACCCAACTAGGTGTAGTTCTATACACACTAGGAAGGTTAACATGGGCCCCATTGTGACCACAATGCACATTTTTACAGGCTAATCTTACAACATGACTTGGAAACACACAAACTCAAGTCCGGGTTTGATACAGTTGTTAGTACAGTAGCCTGCTAGCTTTAGAACTTACTGTAGGTTTGAACCCTATCTATTATCCGTGTTTACTATCGTGTTATTACGATTTCCCGAGCCATTATAATGCTTCAAAGCTGTTATTAATTTTTCAGCTTTTTACCCCCAATTTCGTAATACTCCAGAAAGTTAAGTTTGACACCCTGATTTTTTAATAATAAAATGAACAAATTAAAACCAAGAAAACTGGTTAAAAAAATTAAATTTTCCTCTGTGGGATACAATAGCCTTGAAAAATTTAAGACATTATTAAACGGCATTCTCAATAAATAACACCAAAACTGATATTTAAATTAAAAACAAAAAAAAATTAGTGAATTGGATCCTGCACGGTTCTAGGCCAATCCAAATCTTCCTGTCAATGAGACAATCTTCAAGGTTTGAAGCCGATCAAAACAAGCATTCCCTAGTTATCACAGTTTATTAAAGCTGGAAAATTTTATCCTACACAGGTTAATGAAAGTGAAATCCTACATTTTAGCACAATAGACCAGCACAAAGTTTGAAGCCAATCGGAAAAGGCATTCGGCAGCTATGCACAGAAACCAATAATTTATTTTTAATATTACTAAATTGGAAGATTGGAACCTACACAGCCTAAAATTATCCTGAATCTTGTTTGGGTTAGATACATCACGGTTTCAGGTCATTCAGAATAAATGAAGACAAACTATTGCTCTCAAAAATACCAACAATTTTATAAATGAAATTGACAAACTAGCACCAACACTCTAGTGACAATCAGAAAATTGGCACCAACACTCTAGTGACAATCAGAAAATTGGCACCAACACTAGTGACAATCAGAAAATTGGCACCAACACTAGTGACAATCAGAAAATTGGCACCAACACTCTAGTGACAATCAGAAAATTGGCACCAACACTCTAGTGACAATCAGAAAATTGGCACCAACACTAGT
This sequence comes from Cherax quadricarinatus, assembly GCF_038502225.1. NCBI lineage: Eukaryota > Metazoa > Arthropoda > Malacostraca > Decapoda > Parastacidae > Cherax > Cherax quadricarinatus. The sequence goes on from NC_091373.1 coordinate 16,207,183, forward strand.
GACAATCAGAAAATTGGCACCAACACTCTAGTGACAATCAGAAAATTGGCACCAACACTCTAGTGACAATCAGAAAATTGGCACCAACACTCTAGTGACAATCAGAAAATTGGCACCAACACTCCCTAGTATCAGCTAGAGAACTGGCACCAACACGCTCTTGTAACAATCAGAAAACTGGCACCAACACTCCCTAGTATCAATTAGAAAACTGGCACCAACACTCCCTAGTATCAATTAGAAAACTCTCACTAACACTACCTAGTAACAAAAAGAAAACGGGCACCAACACTACCTAGTAGCAAACAGAAAACTGGCAGCAACACGCTCTAGTAACAACCAGAAAACTGGCACCAACACTCCCTAGTATCAATTAGAAAACTGGCACCAACACTCCCTAGTAACAATCAGAAAACTAGTACCAACACTACTAACAATCAGAGAACTGGCCTCAGATGCAAAGTTTTAAGAAACTGAAGCATTCAGAAGAGTCTGTCTCAAGTTATCACAAGGAAACTACAATTACATTTTAGATTTGTAAATTTTACAAAAGCCTCTGTACAGCCTAATAACAAACCGAACCTTCATCTAGATATTGTACACCGGCGCTGAATATCTTGTAGCTGATCGGAGGAAGCGTTATTGAGTGTTTTCTACAGTACATTGTTCAATAACTCTCACTTAACTCATAAGAGTTTAAAGTTAAATGTTTAGCTCCATAACCTTCCACTTTAAAGATATGATGATGATAATGATGATAATGATGATAGTAGCAGCTATATCGTGAATATATTTGCTATATAAAACACTGTGGTGATCCATTTTTAATGGGGTGCAAAGTACGCATGGATACGTCAGCTGATGCTTCACCACAGATGGGGTCATCACATGACAAAGACTCGCCTGAAGAGATTTTCCTGACGAACAAACCACTAACACATAGGAGTAACGAGCAGCAGAATAAGTGTTGTTTCCTCTTACGAAGGCACACCTCCACAGGCACCCAGAAATCTTACCTCTGCCCTCACACACGTGGCACTGCTCATAAATGATTTACTCATTTATATAGAGAAAAGAGCGTCTAACTGGCTGACTCTCCACTCTTAACCTACCACTCACAAGCCGTCTGTGTTGCCACCTCGGGGGGTTAAAGATTGTGGCATCACTCCACCTGGAAGCAAACTGCAGCTTTAGGGACAAACTTACTGCATTTCAGCTTCATCAAACCCTCACTCTCTCTCTCTCTCTCTCTCTCTCTCTCTCTCTCTCTCTCTCTCTCTCTCTCTCTCTATCCAGTAGCTCCTAGCTTCCTTTTATGTTGACATTATGGTAACTTTGAATGCAAAATATTTTAAATAGTGGTAATTTGGCTTATAATTTCTTCTTCGTGTTCAAAAATTCTTAAAATTTGAATTTCATAATAATTCCCCCTCCTCTTCCCCTATTCATCAAATGTCCTCTGCGATCAATTATTTATAATTAAATTATAGATTAATCAGCCTTCGATGCGAGACGCGAGCGTCGTAAGCTTCCATTAAGCATCAGTCAGTTTCAGAAGGCTTCGTCTGCCGCTCTCCCAGAAATGGAAACAAAATTATGCTCGATCGATACCGGATCATGGTACATATAATTTGGGGAGAAACTACCATCGTACCACCCAACTGCGCCCGCACAACTTCAGAGCTGCGAGGCCTGACGTCAAGGAGACGTATGTACGTACGTACGTACGTGTGCGCGCGTGTGGAAGTAGTGGAGTGAACTCCATGTGTGTGTGTGTGTGTGTGTGTGTGTGTGTGTGTGTGTGTGTGTGTGTGTGTGTGTGTGTGTGTGTGTGTACGCATACTCACCTAGTTGTGGTTGCAGGGGTCGAGTAACAGCTTCTGCTTCCGCTTCTTCACTGGCCGCTACTAGGTCACTCTTCCTGCTCCATGAGCTTTAACATACCTCTTCTTAAAGCTATGTATGGATCCTACCTCCGCTACATCACTTCCCTGACTCTTCCACTTCCTGACAATTCTGTGTCTGAAGAAATACTTCCTAACATCCCTGTGATTCATCCGAGTCTTCGACTTCCAACTGTGACCCCTTGTTGCTGTGCCCCATGTCTGGAACATCCTGTATCTATCCACCTTGTCGATTCCTCTTAGTATTTTATATATCGTTATCATATCCCCCTATCTCTCCTGTCCTCCATTGTCGTCAGGTCGATTTCCCTTAACCTCTCTTCGTAGGACATACCTCTTAGCTCTGGGACTAGTCTTGTTGCAAGCCTTTTTACTTTCTCTAATTTCCTTACGTGCTTGGCTAGGTGTGGGTTCCAAACCGGTGTTGCATACTCCAATATAGGGCTAAAGTACACGGTGTACAGGGTCCTGAACGATTCATTATTGAGATGTCGGAATGCTATTCTTAAGTTTGCTAGGTGCCCGTATGCTGCAGCAGTTATTTGGTTGATGTGCGCCTCAGGAGATGTGCCTGGTGTAATACTCACCCCAAGATCCTTTTTCTTGAGTGACGTTTATAGTGTGTGTGTGTGTGTGTGTGTGTGTGTGTGTGTGTGTGTGTGTATGTATGTATGTATGTATGTATGTATGTGAGTATACGTGTGTGTGTGTGTGTGTGTGTGTGTGTGTGTGTGTGTGTGTGTGTGTGTGTGTGTGTGTTTGTTTTTGTGTGTGCGCGCGTGCGTTTTCGTGCTCACAGAATTATATTTACCGAATTGTAGTTGTATTTGCTGGAGTCGAGAATCAGCTCCTGGCCACACTTCCTACACGACTTTGATCGACATCACTGATTTGTAGCCTCTAGCGCCTTACGATGACTACTCTTGAAGTGTGTATTGACTTCGACTCCACCACAGCCTCATCCAATTCATTATATTTTTCACCCTCAAACTAAAGAAATACTTCCTTGCATCCCTTCGGTTCGTCTTTGTTTTCAGCTTCCACCTGTATCCACATGATCATGGCCATCTTATGTCAAAAAGTTTACCTTTATTCTGCTCTATGAATTCTTGAGATTGTTTATGTCGTATTCAGGTCATCCCTCGTCCTTGTGTCCGCCAGGGTCACTAGGTTTGTTCCTCCAACCTCTCTTCAAGGAGCATCTCTCTCAGCTTGCAGTCTGCCTTCAAACTTTTGGACCTTTCCTGTTTTTCTCGCGTGTTTGACCAGGTGTGGGTTCTAAGCTGGGGCAGCGTACTCAGTGACTGGCCTAACATATACCGTAAACAAAGTTTTGAACTGTTCTTTATTCATATACCTGAATGCTATACCGTGGTTTGTCAATCTTACACATGCCGCTGACGCTATACGATCTATGTGCATTTTTTGGCGACATGGTTGGTGTTATACTCACTCTCACACCCTCAGGTCCATTTCACGCACTGTGGTCTAGACCCTTTATATGCCTTCCTTTGATGAATTACTTTTATAGTTCCTTGATAATGTGAGAAGTCACGAAATCCCTTGGAATTTCACTTCTTTCACAGTGGTTGTTTTGCATATTCTGAAATAATATATATATATATATATATATATATATATATATATATATATATATATATATATATATATATATATATATATATATCTGAGAGAGAGAGAGAGAGAGAGAGAGAGAGAGAGAGAGAGAGAGAGAGAGAGAGAGAGAGAGAGAGAGAGAGAGAGAGAGAGAGAGGGTACCACCTCTAGAACTGGACTGGGGACCCTCATCCTCAGAGAAGACAATAAACGTACCTCAGGGAAAACTCAAGGTTCTCCCCAGAGCTGTTTCAATATTTTCTTCTCCTACCACCCCCTATATTTTTAAGCTACATGTGAATTTTATTAATAGACAGAATGCATTGATAGAAAACACAAACATGAATGCATTGGTACAATATATCAAAGGTTATGAATCTCCTCCAGCTCCTCCGAAGCCGGACGTGAGCCCAGTATGCAGCATGCATTTCCCCTCTGGATGGCCACGCTGAGGCGCTGGAACATGAAAATGGCTGCTCTTGGGTCCCTGGTGGTGACGACGAGTCTGGAACCCAGTTCTTTAAGGAAACGTGTGGCATGTTTTCCCCATGATCCCAAGGTCTCTGATCCCACTGGGACAAATTGATATTGTTGGCTTAAGTCCCTGTACTTGCCGATCTTGTACTAGTTCCTGTGGTCAGCAGCTCCTCCCTGTCGCCAGACACTGTGATTTATATAGGTGTCTGCCAATGTGGACACACAGGTATAGTCCCATGCTAAGAGCTTGCCATTCTTCCAAGGATAGATGGTGATCCCGTCGGGGCGGTTTGCTGGGTAGCGGGTATTGTTGGCTGCAAGTGATCGGGGCTCCCTCTCAGCTGGGCATCCAGATGTAGCAAGGGTTCTCTTTATGATGTCGTTGACCTCATTGTGTCTTGCATGCCAGCCCTTGGTTTTGGAACAGTTAAGACCATGTAGACCATATTGGTCTGCTTGCGCATCGCCGCAAATACACGTATATTCCGTGTGAATTGGGGCAGCAAGGCGCAGAGCCACTGCAATACGGAGGGTCTAAGGGTCGAGGCGCATTCCCATTGCCGATATGGGAACTGTTTGGAGAAAGTCTGGGGAGTGAGGTACGCTCACAACTAGGAGACAGGCAATCTCCCTGTCTGATGTTGCAGCCCTGAGCATATTGGCAAGCACCTTTTCAGTGATGGGGCCATCCCAGCTTGACTGTTTGTAAGCCAGTGCTGCACTAGCGTTTGGTGCTGAAGCCGCAAGTCTCCCCCATTCAGTAATGGCACTGTATTAGGGTCCTGTATTCCTGCTGAGTCACTGAGGTTGTTAGAAAGAATTTGTCTTATTAACTCGTTTGATGCTATGGAAGAGGACAGGAAAGCTGGTAGAGCAGTCTGGGAGGATCTGCGTACTCCTAGCCCTCCAAGCCTGACCGGAAGTAAGGCTTGCAACCACTGTCCATCTTCAAGGGAAAGCTTCAATACACACTCTAGCATGGTCTTAAGGAGAGAGTCATATTCCTCGAGTTTCGGACTGCTGAAGGCTGGGAAGCATCTCAGAAAGTAGTTAAGTTTTGGGATTGACAGGCACCTGGCGAATAGGTAGAAGGCATCATGTGTGTCAGTGTCTTTCATCCTGCCTTCCATCGTCCGGAGGTCTGAGATTTTTTTTTTTTCTAGGATCAGATCGATGGCACTGGACCCAAGAGGAGCACCAAGGAGAGTGCTATTGGCTGGATCAATGGCTCGTGCTCCTAGTAAGACAGCACTAATATTCTGGATCATCTGTGGATTGGTAGAAACTATTCCACATTTAGTGGGGTTTAAAGATAGGCCCAGGCTTTCTCCCATGTCTTTAATTTTTCTTGTGTCTTCTAGGAGAGATTCTGTTGTGCCAGCTAGGGTACCATCATCCAAGAACCAGATATTGAGCTCACTGGAGAGTGCTTCTGTGACTTCATTGATGACCAAAGAGAAAAGAAAGAGGGCGAGAGGGTTCCCCCCTTTGCCCACCCTCACGTGAGTCAATTTCGTGATCTCCGAACAATAATTTGGAAGCCACAGTATAACACGATTCTTTGAAGTGATAGAGGGAAGGGAAGTTTCTAGAAACTGCTTGAAGAGCAGCATCCCTTCTGAGTTGAAAGCGTTGACAAAGTCTAATTTGATCAAGGTTTTTTCATCGGACATGTTGTTGATGTATACTCGTGCTGCGTGGGCAGCTGTTTTACAGCCCTGAACACCAAAACCGAGCTGAGTTGGTTTCAACATTGCAGCAGCCTCTTTACTCACCCTTCTTACTGCACCCTTGGCGACTAGGCGCCGAAGGGTGTTACCCACTGCAATGGGCCTGACTCCGCCATCCCTTTTCCGCAGGGCACACAATGAAGCACCAAAGAAAAGGGGTCTAATGGCCTCTGGGACACTGCCAGCCAGGCACAGGTTGGAAAATTTGATGATTTCAGACAGCATCCTCTGTGAAACATCAAGTGCTGGACTGAGCATTTGTTTTAGGTGTTGAGGCCTTAAACCGGTGAAACCTCCTGCTGAGCCATGGGGAAATGACAGCAGATTTATACACATCAGCATCCTGTAAGGTTAGATGTTCTTCGCCTGCTGCAATGTCGGGGAGGTCAATGTTGGTACTGGGAGCCCTGGGTGGATGTTTGTCCTTCAGAGCTTGTGCCATACTGCCGTCTTTAGGAGCGAGGGTATCCTCACTGGTTATAAGCCTCAGTGCTCCAATGGTATTACCCTCTTCTATTTTTTGCTAATTTGGGCTCTGATTATATATATATATATATATATATATATATATATATATATATATATATATATATATATATATATATATATATATATATATATATATATATATATATTATATATATACAGGTAGTAGGTTGGTAGACAGCAACCACCCAGGGAAGTACTACCGTCCTGCCAGATGACTGTGAAACAGAAACCTGTAACTGTTTTGCATAATGGTAGGATTGCTGCCTTCTTTTTCTGTCTCATAAACATGCTAGATAACAGGGATATCTTGCTACTCCTACTTACACTTTGGTCACACTTCACAGACACGCACATGCATATATATATATATATATATATATATATATATATATATATATATATATATATATATATATACATACATACATCTAGGCTTTTCTCCTTTTTCTAAATAGCTCTTGTTCTTTATTTCTTCTATTGTCCATGGGGAAGTGGAAAAGAATCTTTCCTCCGTAAGCCATGCGTGTCGTATGAGGCGACTAAAATGCCGGGAGCAATGGGCTAGTAACCCCTTCTCCTGTAGACATTTACTAAAAGAGAGAAGAAAAACTCTATAAAACTGGGATGCTTGAATGTGCGTGGATGTAGTGCGGATGACAAGAAACAGATGATTGCTGATGTTATGAATGAAAAGAAGCTGGACGGGGTACGGAAGTTTCGGTGGGAGGAAATAATTGGGATTAAATCTGGAGTATCTGAGAGAGTTAGAGCAAAGGAAGGGGTAGCAGTAATGTTGAATGATCAGTTATGGAAGGAGAAGAGAGAATATGAATGTGTAAATTCAAGAATTATGTGGATTAAAGTAAAGGTTGGATGCGAGAAGTGGGTCATAATAAGCGTGTATGCACCTGGAGAAGAGAGGAATGCAGAGGAGAGAGAGAGATTTTGGGAGATGTTAAGTGAATGTATAGGAGCCTTTGAACCAAGTGAGAGAGTAATTGTGGTAGGGGACCTGAATGCTAAAGTAGGAGAAACTTTTAGAGAGGGTGTGGTAGGTAAGTTTGGGGTGCAAGGTGTAAATGATAATGGGAGCCCTTTGATTGAACTTTGTATAGAAAGGGGTTTAGTTATAGGTAATACATATTTTAAGAAAAAGAGGATAAATAAGTATACAAGATATGATGTAGGGCGAAATGACAGTAGTTTGTTGGATTATGTACTGGTAGATAAAAGACCGTTGAGTAGACTTCAGGATGTACATGTTTATAGAGGAGCCACAGATATATCAGATCACTTTCTAGTTGTAGCTACACAGAGTAAAAGGTAGATGGGATACAAGGAGAATAGAAGCATCAGGGAAGAGAGAGGTGAAGGTTTATAAACTAAAAGAGGAGGCAGTTAGGGTAAGATATAAACAGCTATTGGAGGATAGATAGGCTAATGAGAGCATAGGTAATGGGATCGAAGAGGTATGGGGTAGGTTTAAAAATATATTGTTAGAGTGTTCAGCAGAAGTTTGTGGTTACAGGAAAGTGGGTGCGGGAGGGAAGAGGAACGATTGGTGAAATGATGTAAAAAGAGTAGTAAGGGAGAAAAAGTTAGCATATGAGAAGTTTTTACAAAGTAGAAGTGATGCAAGGAGGGAAGAGTATATGGAGAAAAAGAGAGAGGTTAAGAGAGTGGTGAAGCAATGTAAAAAGAGAGCAAATGAGAGAGTGGGTGAGATGTTATCAACAAATTTTGTTGAAAATAAGAAAAAGTTTTGGAGTGAGATTAACAAGTTAAGAAAGCCTAGAGAACAAATAGATTTGTCAGTTAAAAATAGGAGAGGAGAGTTATTAAATGGAGAGTTAGAGGTATTTGGAAGATGGAGGGAATATTTTGAGGAATTGTTAAATGTTGATGAAGATAGGGAAGCTGTGATTTCGTGTATAGGGCAAGGAGGAATAACATCTTGTAGGAGTGAGGAAGAGCCAGTTGTGAGTGTGGGGGAAGTTCGTGAGGCAGTAGGTAAAATGAAAGGGGGTAAGGCAGCCGGGATTGATGGGATAAAGATAGAAATGTTAAAAGCAGGTGGGGATATAGTTTTGGAGTGGTTGGTGCAATTATTTAATAAATGTATGGAAGAGGGTAAGGTACCTACGGATTGGCAGAGAGCATACATAGTTCCTTTGTATAAAGGCAAAGGGGACAAAAGAGAGTGCAAAAATTATAGGGGGATAAGTCTGTTGAGTATACCTGGTAAAGTGTATGGTAGAGTTATTATTGAAAGAATTAAGAGTAAGACGGAGAATAGGATAGCAGATGAACAAGGAGGCTTTAGGAAAGGTAGGGGGTGTGTGGACCAGGTGTTTACAGTGAAACATATAAGTGAACAGTATTTAGATAAGGCTAAAGAGGTCTTTGTGGCATTTATGGATTTGGAAAAGGCGTATGACAGGGTGGATAAGGGGAGCAATGTGGCAGATGTTGCAGGTGTATGGTGTAGGAGGTAGGTTACTGAAAGCAGTGAAGAGTTTTTACGAGGATAGTGAGGCTCAAGTTAAGAGTATGTAGGAAAGAGGGAAATTATTTCCCAGTAAAAGTAGGCCTTAGACAAGGATGTGTGATGTCACCGTGGTTGTTTAATATATTTATAGATGGGGTTGTAAGAGAAGTAAATGCGAGGGTCTTGGCAAGAGGCGTGGAGTTATAAGATAAAGAATCACACACAAAGTGGGAGTTGTCACAGTTGCTCTTTGCTGATGAGGCTGTGCTCTTGGGAGATTCTGAAGAGAAGTTGCAGAGATTGGTGGATGAATTTGGTAGGGTGTGCAAAAGAAAACTGAAAGTGAATACAGGAAAGAGTAAGGTTATGAGGATAACAAAAAGATTAGGTGATGAAAGATTGGATATCAGATTGGAGGGAGAGAGTATGGAGGAGGTGAATGTATTCAGATATTTGGGAGTGGACATGTCAGCGGATGGGTCTATGAAAGATGAGGTGAATCAGAGAATTGATGAGGGGAAAAGGGTGAGTGGTGCACTGAGGAGACTGTGGAGACAAAGAACTTTGTCCTTGGAGGCAAAGAGGGGAATGTATGAGAGTATAGTTTTACCAACGCTCTTATATGGGTGTGAAGCATGGGTGATGAATGTTGCAGCGAGGAGAAGGCTGGAGGCAGTGGAGATGTCATGTCTGAGGGCAATGTGTGGTGTGAATATAATGCAGAGAATTCGTAGTTTGGAAGTTAGGAGGAGGTGCGGGATTACCAAAACTGTTGTCCAGAGGGCTGAGGAAGGGTTGTTGAGGTGGTTCGGACATGTAGAGAGAATGGAGCGAAACAGAATGACTTCAAGAGTGTATCAGTCTGTAATGGAAGGAAGGCGGGGTAGGGGTCGGCCTAAGAAAGGTTGGAGGAAGGGGGTAAAGGAGGTTTTGTGTGCGAGGGGCTTGGACTTCCAGCAGGCATGCGTGAGCGTGTTTGATACGAGTGAATGGAGACAAATGGTTTTTAATACTTGACGTGCTGTTGGAGTGTGAGCAAAGTAACATTTATGAAGGGGTTCAGGGAAACCGGCAGGCCGGACTTGAGTCCTGGAGATGGGAAGTACAGTGCCTGCACTCTGAAGGAGGGGTGTTAATGTTGCAGTTTAAAAACTGTAGTGTAAAGCACCCTTCTGGCAAGACAGTGATGGAGTGAATGATGGTGAAAGTTTTTCTTTTTCGGGCCACCCTGCCTTGGTGGGAATCGGCCAGTGTGATATATATATATATATATATATATATATATATATATATATATATATATATATCTCTATATATATATATATATATATATATATATATAAACACATTTGCTTTTTTTCAAATTTCTGGCACCTATCCTAACCGAAGAGATGAAAAATTGGTTTTATACCTTTGTTATTGGATCATAGTGGTTCTGCTTTTTTCAGCACCTGTGCAGATAAGTTATCTGGTCCCATTGCTCACTTAGCAGTCTCATCACGTGTTGTGTTGGATTCATCTGGTCTGTTAACATTGCTTGTGCCTGCTAGTACGCAGCTCCCCAGTGTCATCTCTCAACACCTGAATCCTGTGCCAAGCTCTTCGCTACTTCTAAGTCATTCTCTTCATCATTGTGTGTGTGTGTGTGTGTGTGTGTGTGTGTGTGTGTGTGTGTGTGTGTGTGTGTGTGTGTAGATACTCAAGCCTAGGAAGAGAGGTGTAACCAGACGTCTGGGTTAGTGTAGGTAGTTCTAGTGTTGTCATTATGAGATTAATTTGCTAGTTAGCAAGAATCTGGGCTAGTTAATTAGTCACTAGGTTACTGGACATAAATCATAGATTTTCTCTTTTTTTTTTAGGTTAAGTATTCATAGTTTATGACCACCTGTTCACGACGAGACAGTCGAATATTTTTGAAATAATAAATTCCTATTTTCATTCACGTGGGCTGGTCACAGACCGGGCAGTGGGGGCGTTGATCACCTAAACCTTCTCCAGGTATACAGTATGCATAAACAAATCAAGTGCTTCTTAATGCACCTGTGTTAGAAATTTGAAAACATTGGTTCGTAAAATTCACCCTGAATGAAGCATACGTTTAAAAAGTCAAGCGTGCGGGCAGGTGGGCGGGCGGGCAGGTGGACGGGCGGGCGGGCAGGTGGAAGGGCGGGCGGGCAGGTGGACGGGCGGGCGGGCGGGCGGGCAGGTGGACGGGCGGGCGGGCAGGTGGACGGGCGGGCGGGCAGGTGGACGGGCGGGCGGGCAGGTGGAAGGGCGGGCGGGCAGGTGGAAGGGCGGGCGGGCGGGCAGATAGACAAGGGGGCAAGCAGGTGGGCATTCAGGCAGCTAGATTAACAGGCAACCAGAGAGGCAGGCAGGCAAGCAAGCAGGCAGGCAGCCAGCCAGCCAGCCAGCCAGCCAGCCAGCCAGCCAGCCAGCCAGCCAGACAGGCAGGCAGGCAGCCAGCCAGCCAGACAGGCAGGCAGCCAGCTAGCCAGACAGGCAGGCAGCCAGCCAGCCAGCCAGACAGGCAGGCAGACAGGCAGGCAGCCAGCCAGCAGACAGGCAGCTAGCCAGCCTGCCAGACAGGCAGGCAGGCAGGCAGATGTGGTCAACAACAGCCGTCATAAAACAGGATCAGGACTGGGATTATCACTCCGGTGTAGCTTTGCTTATCATAACCAGTGATAAACCTTTATTATCCACACCTCCTCTATCCTCTCAGCTTAAGGAACTGCGCTACCTACCTGAGGACCCTCACACTACCGCCATTGTTTAGGAACATTCCTTGGGGCCCTCCTTAACAATTCTATCAAATGTCTATTTTTTGGCATCGTAAAATTTCGCCAAACGTTCCATGATCATTTATTTCAAGGATAGATTTGTTGTAGCTCATAATAACTAATTTTGGTTCTCAGAGGAGAGGACTAAATTGCAAACTACTTGCTTGACAAGCGGTGGTTGGAGCCTAATCTCTGTTCAACTTGCCAGGTTCTGGTCTGTGACCGTCATCAGTCTGGTCTCATCTGCCAGACTGATTCTGCTGCTGCTCAAAGTGTCACACCTTACACAGCCAAGCATCAAAACGCAATTCTTACACTGTCATTTTGTGGAGTCTGTCTTTGAGAACATTGGTTGTATGGACACTATGGTGTGCATGACTTGAGTTTTAGCTGTCATGTCCAGTATTCAGCTTATGTTCCTTGGGCTATGTTCAAATTATTTCTAGAGGCATTAATGTGTAAATGTCCAATGTGAACTTAGTCGTTTTTAACTCCAAAGATGACTGTCTCTCTAACCAACTGATACTACTGATGGTCAGAGTATTCATAACACACCTTCACACACGCACACACACTATAGGCCAGAGTATGACTCACGAAATCGTAATGACACGATTGCAAACAAACCATACCAAAACTCAAAATTCCACACCGTCGCTAATGCGACGGTCTGGAGTTTTGAGAGACTGATCGCGGGTTCTATCCCCGCCCGTGGTATGGGTTTTTTTTTTTTTATGGGCCAGAGATTCCCAATGGGGGGGAGCGTACTCCCGACAGAGGGGGGAGAAATTTGAAAATGTTACAATGAAATCAGTTTAATTTTGTTTTAGTATATTTTTACCGAATATTATACCTTTTCAACACTCAAATTTATTATTATATCAGTGTAGACATCAGATTTTTTTTTTTGAGTGTCGAGGTGGGGCATGACGGAAACAAGGCTGGGAACCACAGGTTACTCTACACACTTTAGTGTGCATTTAGCCTCTGACTGCGGTTGGTGTCTACATGTTATATATCCTGTGTGGGTCTGAGACTGAGTGCAGTGTAATGCAGTGTAATCTTGATACTTGCTTATTGCATGTGAGTTGATTAACTTACAATTGAGTCTAAAAGACCTGGAATGAAGTGTTAATCCAGTTTTCTATATTCTGTCTATTTCTTATTATTCAAACTGTAATTATATTTATACAAATCCCTCGACTGGTTACCAAAAGTGTTATTTTTTTCATTTGAAATTAGGATGTGGTTGACTACCTCAGGTCCTGCTGGAGAAGCTGGGAGGTCGCCTCACACCTTCACATTATTATTAATACTTTCCTAAGAAAGCACTTATCCCATAGGGGGGGTTATACGGCGTCTGAGGAAAGAAATAGGAACCATTTGAGTTCGATCCAAGGAAGAGGAGAGGTCGCATAGTCTGCGTGTGCACCTTTTCGTACCTTCATACCCTTTCTACTTTCTCCTTCCTTCCTCCCTCCCCTTCCCTTTCAAACTTTGACCCATATAACTCACCTATCCTCGGCGGTGTTCTCTTTGTTTATCATCCACATTTTCTTAATCCTTAACCTCCTTTATCGCCTCTTCCTCCACCGCACAAAACTCACAGTTATCAGGATAAACAAAAGTTCCAAGTGAAGTTCCACAAGAGTGGTTTAAGCGTTATAATATTCGTACATTATATGCATTATATATTGTGTTAAATATATATGTGTAGTGCCGAATAGGTAAAAACTTGCGATTTTCGCTTAAATAGCAACGCTCTTCTTGCCGAATAAGGCAAGTGAAAATTTATGTATGTAATAATTTCGCAAAAATCATTCTGAACCTATCGAAAAAAATATTTCATTATTAAATTATAGTAAACTTATCTAAAACATATTAAGTTAGATTAGCTAAATTAAATTGTACTTTTTATAAAAAGGTTAGGTAAGTTTTCTAAGGTTCTTTTACCACAAAATTATTATTTTTTACATTACGTAAATGAAAAAATATATTTTAAGACGTGTAAGAGAAAATTTTATGAAGGACTTAATTTTAAATGAGTTCTTGCTAATTGACCAGTTATACCTATTAGGCACTAATATATATATATATATATATATATATATATATATATATATATATATATATATTAGCACGCTGGCCGATTCCCACCAAGGCAGGGTGGCCCGAAAAAGAAAAACTTTCATCATTCGCTCCATCACTGTCTTGCCAGAAGGGTGCTTTACACTACAGTTTTTAAACTGCAACATTAACACCCCTCCTTCAGAGTGCAGGCACTGCACTATGTGTGTGTGTGTGTGTGTGTGTGTGTGTGTGTGTTGCAAACAATCGCAGACGTGCGATCTTAATTATGCAGGACAAGCCACGGGGGAGTGAAAATCTTTAGCTCAAATACTTTCACACTTCTCAATGCGTCATCAGGAGCTGTGCAACGTTGCTAGGGAGCAACCAAAGCAGGGAGAGAGAGCTCAGAGTAGCGTAGGTGTCACTGGCCACGGGTACTCCCCCCCGTGGCTTGTCCTGCATATGTGTGTGTATGTGTGTGTGTGTGTGTGTGTGTGTGTGTGTGTGTGTGTGTGTGTGTGTGTGTGTGTGTGTGTGTGTCTGTGTGTGTGTGTGTGTGTGTGTGTGTGTGTGTGTGTGTGTGTGTGTGTGTGTGTGTGTGTTTGTTTAGAAAATTAATGGTATTACTTTCCATTATGGTAATTAATTAATGGTATTAGTTACCATTATGGACGGACTATAAACCTGTACAGAAATTTAAGATGTGGACATCTGGCTTTAGGCACGCGAACAGGTCTATACCAGTGATATATGCGAAGCTGACGTATATATAAACCTTTAGGAACCTGAACAACTAGTCATACCTAATACCAGTAGAGAAGTTCACGATGCCATTAAGGAACTTCATGACTTCCTGCATAAAGAGAAAATAAAGTTGAGATGTTGGCTACAAGGCGAGTCCGGGAACTACGAGGCCTGAGGTACGAAGACAAGGTTTGAGAGGTTACCATCACTGAAACACACAACCAGAGGAGACACGAACACAATGTACAAAATACTCAATAGATACGGGAAAAGTACACAGAGAAAAGATTGTTTGAAGTGGGAGGAAGTAGAAGAGGATAAAAGTGGAAACTAGAAGTTCATATCGGCAAAGAGGCATAAAACAGAATTCTTTCAGTGTGAGGGAAGTGAATACATGGAATGTATTATGAAGAGATGAACTGGAGAAAAACACAATATATGGATTCAGAAATAGATGTGAAAGACGCCCCAAAAAAATTGCTGGGAGCAAACCACACTAGTTAACTGAAGTGAAAAGGCGAGGCCCGGGTGCTGGAGAACAACCCCAGCAGACAACCAAAAGTGAATATAATTATGTGAACTTATATATACACCCTCTACGCTCACGCTCTTGCTTGCTCTCTCTCTCTCTCTCTCTCTCTCTCTCTCTCTCTCTCTCTCTCTCTCTCTCTCATGCACACACGCTCGCGCACACCCAGAAGAAGCGAGGTCAGGACATATGACTCGACCCCTGCAACCACATACAGGTGAGCACACGCTCACGCACGCGCATCTGTACTTTCATTCATATAACTACAAATATATAATTACAAATATATATAATTACAAATCTTTGACTACAGGAAGAAGCTATTTGAAACAAAAATATTAGCAAGAAAGGAAGAGACGGATGTTAGGAAGCAGCATTTCACTGAGAGGGAAGTAGTGAACTCCATGTGGAAGTAGTGGAGTGAACTCCATGTGGAAGTAGTGAACTCCATGTGGAAGTAGTGAACTCCATGTGGGAGTAGTGAACTCCATGTGGGAGTAGTGAACTCCATGTGGGAGTAGTGAACTCCATGTGGGAGTAGTGAACTCCATGTGGGAGTAGTGAACTCCATGTGGGAGTAGCGAACTCCATGTGGGAGTAGTGAACTCCATGTGGGAGTGGTGAACTCCATGTGGGAGTGGTGAACTCCATGTGGGAGTAGTGAACTCCATGTGGGAGTAGTGAACTCCATGTGGAAGTAGTGAACTCCATGTGGAAGTAGTGGAGTGAACTCCATGTGGAAGTAGTGGAGTGAACTCCATGTGGAAGTGGTGGAGTGAACTCCATGTGGAAATAGATATGATGGGCTTCAGGAGACCAGAAACCAGGCATGCCGATTAAAAGAATAATAATAATTAAGGGGCCAGGAGTTACATCCTGACTCCCACCATCACAAACTGGTAAAATAGTGACAATAGCAGATCTCACACACAACTTAAAGTCGGTATGATAGGGACTTGTAGCCCGGATTTCAGAGTGGCTTTTTCTGCGTTATTAAGAGTTTGGACCAGGTACAGAGATGTTGCTGTCAGACACAGCAACGTCTTGGGGTCTTGATGAAGGAATTTCTTCAAAAATTGTCTAGTTTAATATCTGTACCTGGTCTAACCTCTCACTCTAAACTCCGGGTTACAAGTCCCTATCATACCATCTCTTAGTTATGTATGAAATCTGATACTGTCACTTGATTTATACTTAAAAACCGAGATTAAACCCCCTCAACCACAGCAAGACGAGTACAAACGCTTGCGCGCGAGTACCAACGTTCACGTTCATATATTTCTACGTAATTTTTTTTTTCTTGCCCGGTCATATTATCAATGAGGATCTAAGACTTACCCAAAACAAGGCTTTATCAAATATCGATATTGACAATGAAATTTTTTATTTGGTTTGAGAAAGTTGGCATTATTAATGTAAACAGTATTGGGGCTCATATTTTTTGAATTTTTTCTTCAGCAATTTTTGCCCCGGCATCACTCAATGCTATTTTTTCTTTTTTCAAATTTTTCTTTAACGATTCTGTCAGTATTTTTATTTTTTACGAGTTTCTTTGGCCCCCCAAAAATCTTTCAAGACAGGTCGCAGTGGTCATTAATTTGACTCGTGTGGAAAGACTGATGCAAATTGTGGATGGTGACGAGCTGGCCAGCCACTGGAAAAAAAAACTCCACTGACAGCATCAGTGGTTCGCTGACAGTACCAGTGGTCCGGTGACTGCACCAGTGGTCCATTGACAGCACCACCAATGGTCCGCTGATGCCACCAGTGGTCCGTTGACAGCGCCAGTGGTCCCTGACATCGCTAGTTGTCAGCTGACAGCGCTATTGGTCCGTACACAGTTCGTACCATTAGTGATCTGCTGACACCATTAGTGGTCGGCTGACAGTATTAGTGGTCTGCTGACACCACCAGTTGACAGCACCAGTAGTCCGCTAACACCACCAGTGGTCGCTAACACCACCAGTGGTCGCTAACACCACCAGTGGTCGCTAACACCACCAGTGGTCGCTAACACCACCAGTGGTCCATTGACAATGTCTGTGGTCCGTTGGCAGTGTCAGCAGTTCGCTGACAGCACCAGCGGTCCGCTGACAGCACCAGTGGTCTGCTGATCAGTCTGTCCTCGTGGAAGATGAGGTAATCAGTCCGAGCCTCAGCCTTGCAGAACTATACTAAGAAGAAAAGGCTAAGGGACTGATTACCTCATCTATTTCTGTCTTCTTATATCACCACCTTGTTTGATTTGCATAAGAAATTATTTAGCGGCACGTCTTCAGATAAAGACAACCAAGCGTTCAACACGTAACCTAACTCCTCATCTTGTCAGTATTGTACACTTTCGTCCAAGTTATATTCGTGCAAATTTTCAATTTCATAATGTGAAAAGATGGTAAATAGTTGCAGTTGTGTGGTGGCATATATATATTTCCCAAAAAAAGCCCGTGCAGAGGTCACGTGCACGAGAAAAATAATTTGTAATACCTCCCAAACGCCCGCTAAATATATCGTACGTTTCTTCACCATCTTGAAGTTGAGAGACGCTGCTGAATAAGCACTTAACTGGGCAACGTTTCGCTCTATGAAAAACTTAGTAAGTCAGTTGACGAAGTAAAGTTGTGCACGGAGAGAGATACGTTAAGTAAAAGCGGGTGGGGATCGAACCATGGCAAGCAAGTCTTAAAACTCAGAGGCCAGTGTGTTAACTACTGGACCACCTGCTTCTAATAGTATTTATTCAACTAGACATATTTCTATACACCATAGTCATGGTTCAGCATCATGGTACGGAACAGTCATGGTTCATCATGGTACAGAACAGTCATGGTTCAGCATCAGGGTACAGAACAGTCATGGTTCAGCATCATGGTACGGAACAGTCATGGTTCATCATGGTACAGAACAGTCATGGTTCATCATGGTACAGAACAGTCATGGTTCAGCATCATGGTACGGAACAGTCATGGTTCAGCATGGTACAGAACAGTCATGGTTCAGCATCATGGTACAGAACAGTCATGGTTCAGCATCATGGTACAGAACAGTCATGGTTCAGCATCATGATACAGAACAGTCATGGTTCAGCATCATGGTACGGAACAGTCATGGTTCAGCATCATGGTACAGAACAGTCATGGTTCAGCATCATGGTACGGAACAGTCATGGTTCATCATGGTACAGAACAGTCATGGTTCAGCATCATGGTACAGAACAGTCATGGTTCATCATCATGGTACGGAACAGTAATGGTTCATCATGGTACAGAACAGTCATGGTTCATCATGGTACAGAACAGTCATGGTTCATCATGGTACAGAACAGTCATGGTTCAGCATCATGGTACGGAACAGTCATGGTTCAGCATCATGGTGCGGAACAGTCATGGTTCATCATGGTACAGAACAGTCATGGTTCATCATGGTACAGAACAGTCATGGTTCATCATCATGGTGCGGAACAGTCATGGTTCATCATGGTACGGGACAGTGTTCGTCATAGTACACAACAGTCAGGGTTCATCATGGTACGGAACTGTCAGCGTTCATCATGGTGCAGAACAGTGTTCATGGGACGGAACAGTGTTCATGGTACGGAACAGTCATCGTTCATCATGGTACGGAAAAGTCATGGTTCATCATAGTACGGTACAGTCATGGTTCATCATGGTACGGTACAGTCATGGTTCATCATGGTACGGTACAATCATGGTTCAACATGGTACGGTACAGTCATGGTTCATCATCGTACAGAACAGTTAGGGTTCATCATGGTACGGAAAAGTCATGGTTCATCATAGTACGGTACAGTCATGGTTCATCATGGTACGGTACAGTCATGGTTCATCATGGTACGGTATAATCATGGTTCAACATGGTACGGTACAGTCATGGTTCATCATCGTACAGAACAGTCACGGTTCATCATGGTACGGAACAGTCAGGGTTCAGCTGTCATAAGAGTGAACCAGTGTTCCCTTATTACCCTGGGAAGGTTTAATTAGCACTCCACGTAGCAAATACCAACCAAATGCCACTTTAAGTAAATTACTTCCTAAGGGATAAGTCTAAACCCAGATGAAATGGAATACATTTAGTTTATTAACACTAGAATTTAATTAGAAAACATACAATTACCGGGATCTTATAACTAGGATATTAAGAGGCTAGCTTGCCTAACTTAGAGAATCTTTCTCAAAGAAAACTGAGGTATTCGAATCCTAAAACAGGAAAACAGTGAAAGCAACCTCAACACAAAACAGTGAAAGCAACCTCAACACAAAACAGTGAAAGCAACCTCAACACAAAACAGTGAAAGCAACCTCAACACAAAACAGTGAAAGCAACCTCAACACAAAACAGTGAAAGCAACCTCAACACAAAACACACCTTTCCCTGATGATAATTCCTCCCTTCTTCCTGGTATACCCCTTCATAACTCTAGCTCTCAACCCACAAACCAATACCTTAACTCTACAGAATGGAAAAGAGAGCTCTGAGGTTTATTTCAAGGGCCAACCTAAGTGACAATCAATGAAAGGATCTTGATTCATTAATAATCGTATAACTACACAGGGTTCGCAGCATCAAGGAAAGACAGCAGTGCTAAACGAAACGATTATATATTCCTGAAACCTAATGTAGGTTATCCATATTCAGTGTCACCCAGAGCTTCCTTATAGAAACGCGCGTGATGTCAGCCAAGAAAACCTTCACAGAACTCGCATGACGTTCCTCTAATACGAAATCAGAAGATTTATTCACACGCTCGATAACGGAATCCTGATGACTGGGATATGGGTGTCTTCTTACCTATTGTATGCGATCTAACACCAGAAACAGAATTATACATCAGGAGGAAAAAAAACCTGTTGGAAAGTTTAGGCGAGTTTATCACCATCATCTCTCAGTAAGTGCTTAAGTGACGAAGACATCCAAATTGTTATAATCATAATCATAATTTTAAAACGGGTTGGCCGGTAAACCAGCGGAAGACGTCTGTCAGATGACCAAAAGCTCCAGCTGCGCATCATCATATGACTAAGACCCGCGTCAGGAAACGCTTGTCCTGTTTCCTGATAAACCTTACCTAACCTAACCTAACTTCCCACTAGACTTCACCAATGCCCATTACTTAGTTCGCCATAAAGTTTAAAAACGAATTTTTGGGCAGTTCTCTGGAGAGGCTGTTTCTAGGGATACAGTAGACCTCAACACACAATATATTAAACACTTCAAAATGAACGTTTCTCTATTTCTATTTCCAGCACTTTCGAACACCATCTCAAAAGAGAGTGAGAAGTAATCATAGGGGAGAGAAAGATCTTCATCAGGTCAACGCCACCAGCCAGCCACATGAGGTTAAAAACATCTGATTAAACAGCATCCAACAACTGACAAAGTCAGCCTCATGGGTAACTAATTTGTCATTCCAAGGCCGGCTACCAAAAATATTTCCAAAAATATTTATAAAAATGCAGACTTGTCAGCTCTTGCGCACTCAAGTAACACAGACCCTTAAACTGTCCAAACGTAGATCTACGTTTTTTCAACATTTGAAAGTATGTAAAAAAACGTGGATCTTTTTTTTTTTTTTACATTTGGAAACGTGTAAAAAAACTTTGATCTACTTTTTTTGGGGGGGTTATAATTGAAAATATATATAAAAAACGTAGATCTACTTTTGGAGCACTACGCATGTGAACATAGATCTGTTTGGACAGTTTAAGGGTTAACGCACATTCACTGAAAACTCCAAACGCGAAGTGCTCAATCTACTTTCCTTTTATCGCCGCTAAGTACTTTAAAAAAAAGGCCGTATTTTCATTGTCTTGCCACTGGTTAACGAGACGTCTTCAGAATAATGGCACCCATATGTTGCACATGTATATTACTGAACTTCATTAGTGATACATACTCTAAATATTAGTATTTTTTACCTCAAGATCCCATCCTAAGATTTCCCTCTTCCAGTTTAGGAGTCCTATGTCATTGATTGACCCTGTACAACGAAACATAATCCTGTGATACACTGCACCAGAACGCTGATCACTCGTACACTACGCTGTGTAACTATAACGGTTTACCAACACGTTACGAGATGTGAGGGAAAAGTTCGTTACACGAGAGTGGAAGCATGGATGAGTGGTGGTGGTGGTGGTGGTGGTAGTGGTGGTGGTGGTAGTAGTATAATTGACTTAATGCTCGTTGGGCATTGGGCGAATATCGTTACTTCTGCCCCTCCCTTCTGTTGTATAGCCCTTGTGGTTTAGCGCTTCTTTTTTATTATAATAATAATAATGCCCCTCCCTTCTCCACCCGGTGGGATTTAACATGGGACCGTCCTGGCGAGTTCATATCAATTGACTTTCTGCTCCCATTAAGTCTGTAATTATAAAATTCCACTCTTGTTTATTGTTATATTATTGGTGTTGGTTTTTGTGTTAATGTAACCGGATCTGATTTGGCTTGCCCATTTTAGCATTTTTTCTTAGTTGTCGCTATTTCTTTTAAAGGCCATCTATCATGTGAGTGACTGCTTGCCCATATTTTAATAATTTGTTATTTTTATCTTTTTAGCCTTGTTGATCGAACTGGGTCACTGGACACCAGCGAGACAAGGCGGGCAGCTTCATATATGCACTAGATCAGAAACTTAACCTCGTCTTTAACTAAACACAGCAGTGTGTAGCTTCACCCTTTGTAACTGATCATCTGTTATCTTCAAAGCCCCGCAGCAACCTCCATCGAGTAAGCCAAGCCAGCATTTCCCATCTGTGAACCAACTACTGGCGCCAACCTCGTCACTCAGGCTTCTCGTTCACACATCGTGAATCCTGAGAGCTACTTGTCACATCCATCGGCACATTACAGTTCCATATGTCCGTTGTATATAATAGCTTCGCTTCACGAGACTAATTTATTTTTCATTATTTGATTCAATTACGAAAATCTTCATGTCTGATTTGTTTTAACTTCATAATTATAATTTGGGAGATTTTCAATAAAAAATTGGTTATTTCCTTCCGTTATAATTTTTTATTCTATATTTCTTTTCGTAAGGAAGAATGGTTCTTTCAAATACCGTTTGAGGGTCTGAAAGGACCGTTAAACTTTCGGGATGATAGTAGATTATCGCTTTCACTGTGATAAAAGATAAGTTTATTCTAAACTCTTCGTTCTACATACAATATTTAATATCCTTTTGTGCGTTACTCTTGGTTTTACTTGCCTTCATAGTTTCCTACCATTAATGTGGAAATGTCATTATTAATTTTCTGCCTTTATGTGGGTTTGTGCAAGTTACGTTGTGGCGTCGACTAGCAGGCAGTTTTGCAGCATTATTATAGGTAGGCTTGCCATAATTTCTTTAACTCAGACCAGACAATTTTTAAGGTTTTTAAAACCAAACATGTATAGGAAATATAACGTATGTATGTTTTCTTCAGTGCAACAAATAAGGGCTAAAATGTACCATTTTCTCAATTAGAGACGACAGAATGGAACAGAAGAAAAAGCATAATGTATCGAATCACTCTTTGGAGAACCATCCATTTTTCACAAGAATGAACCTTCCCTAGTCATGATTTATTTATTCACTCATAAAACTCTCTGCAACTTAAATCAATGTTTTTATCGCGGCACATTAACACTTTTATTGTAGATTCAATCATTCTATTCTGCCTCTTTACTGAGATAATTCATTGTTCATCCGCGATGTTTCTGTCCGGAACAAAATGAGAAACTGACCTGGACTTCCGGGCAGAACTTCCAAAAAAGGGACAGTCCAAGTCAAGTTGGACGTATGGTAAATTTATTTATCATAAGGGATGCACGTAACCTGATAACTCGGGACATCAACCACAGTGGGCAGTTAAGAGGCAGGGCCAGGAGCTAAGCACTTGCTCTTTCAACCAGATATAGGGAAGTATATATATACACACACACACACACACACACACACACACACACACACACACACACACACACACACACACACACAGGCTAAACGTGATAACATGGTAATTTAAAACAAGCTTTGAAAGGCAGAAATGAGAAGCAAGGCACAACTGGACGCTAAACACGTATAAGTCACAGAAATTTTAGGAAAAACTTCTTCAGCCTCAGGATGGTTAGGCAGTGGAATGGCTTAGATAAGGTGGTGGTGGAAGCAAACACCACTCACCATTTTAAGGATAAATGACAGGGCCCTTCGAATTAGAAGCCAAGAATCAAAAAGGGAAGAGGGGAGGGGAGGGTCTTTTTTTGGAACTTAAGAGAACCACAGCCTCTGCTCTGTCTATTAGGCTGACTCACTGAAGTCAGCATTCCTGCCCCTGATGAAGGAATAAGGTTTGCTCCTGCCCACCTGAGAAGGGACTGGATGGTGAAACAAGGGGCGTTCCTTTATCATGGATAGGACTGCAGATGGAGTCCGGCCTTTGATGAGGAGTAAGGCAACCCTCCTTGCACTCCCCCCCCCCCCTCTTTCGTTCATCAAATAGGCGGGTAGGATGGCCCAAGGCAGATAGGAGGATGGGGAAGGTGGGCATTTAGCAGTTCGTAGGAATGGGTACAGGGCTAGTGGGCAGGCAGTATAGGTGGGCCCTTGATTTGAGCAGCCACTAGGGGTAGGAACAGAGACGGGGGGGTGACAAGGGAAAAGGTCAGGCACGAAGCCATTCCTAGGGCAGGATACACCAACCTTCTCTTTTTGGGTCAGGTATCACAAGTGTTTTACACTTGGGTAATCCACCAGTGCTGGGGTGACATCTTTTGCAGCCTCACTCAAGGTCAGTTCTCTGGACGGGGCACTGGAACCTGACGCATGGACTGAGGTTGAATCTAAGATGGAACACTGGGCACTGGCATACTCCAGGGTGAAATATCGCAGGGATTTTGTCCCAAGGCGAAGCTTAGCGAGACTTCACAAAAGGTGTGATCTCCTAAGAAGTCGTCTGGACCAAGCTTATCTGGTGCTTGCCTATTAAACCAGATTGTTGCTGCTAGCAGGCAGCTGGATCACATATCTGTCAACATGTACTTAAATTTCGTTATTGAGATCAAATCAGATTTATATTGCTGCTCACAACATAAAATTTTTGACTTAGAGATTTTCAAAAACAAAATAAAAAGCATAAAATCCTCAGTGAATTTAATATTGACATAAAATCGAAGGTAGGGAAAGAATTGAAATTAGCAACATATGCAGTCACGCTGTGACAACAACAGACTAATAAATTGTTTTATGTAAATCTAACCTGAGTTTAGCTATTATTCAAAAGACATTCGTCCGGCTTTACGGCCAACAACAAATCAACAGTTCCTTTATAATTAAGTTTTCATGCCAAGTAAGTGTCTATTGCCAAAACATCTAAAGTGTTTTAGTAGACTGACACACAGTTGAGTTCATCACATTTTTAACTCTTCTCAAAATATAAAGTGTTCTTCCTCTGCAAGTATGACTGAAACATTGCAAACTATCCTCGTTATAATGCAAAGATTTATAAATAAAGCATTCAGATTTAAATATAAAATTTCAAATTACTGAAACACCAGATTTGCTAATTGAATTCTTTATTACATTCTGTAATTCCTTTACTACATGCTCAGGTACATTTACTCAATATTTACTACTCAGAGTTGCATCATTTTCTTCATCATCGGCCTTGATTACAGGATATTTCCACAAAACACTGAAATTTGATCCTAATTCATACTGCTCCATAGCGCCTCGTGTTTACAATATGGCAACCCAGATGAACAATTAATCGTGAATTGATTTTCTGAACACACATCTGCCATTTCCTCGCCATTTGCTTCATCTGAAAACCTCTTCTTTAACTTCGTCTTTTTTTTTTCTGACATTGAGGCTGTTTTTGCAGTATTTTCAGCAACATTCTTCATTCTGGGAAGATTATATTCCGGTTACTTCCTAAATAAACAAGATCTTCCACAAAGCTTTCTAAATTTTGGTTAGTAAGGTTATCAAAGCTTATTCCTTGGGTAGTGTTGAAATGTGTTGGGCAAATATGTTTGTTAGTGGGTTTGGTTTTGGGAACACTGAAACAGACCAGTAGGCCTGTTGTAGTGTTCCTCCTTTCTTATATTTTTAAGCTCTCTCTTTTGTTGAACTATTGTTGTGAAACTTCCTAACAGCCTTTGACTGCCTTGACAGACAATATCTGTCAGAAATTTCAGCCAAACTGAATCCATAAAGACGCACTCGATCGACTTCATGCAAATACGAATTTTGTGCAGAAATTAGCAGAAGCTGTCTGACCTGGTCATCCGCCAGTCACCCATGACTGGCGGATGACCAGTGGGTTAAATTAATCATACAACATTTAATCAAGTATCCTCTCAATTTTCACAAGAGTTAAAAACCAGTGTTCTCCCCTATAGCTTAATTTCACCTACCAGCGCCTTATTAAACAATCAACATTACACTTTAAGATTAAGTTTTAAATTATTACAAACACTCTAGATGTTTACAACAGGGACAAAGTGAATAAACCCATAACGGTATTTAAAACTCACCTGCCACAACACACCGTCGTGTGACTTGCGTCTACTCTCAGTCGCTCGCCAGTTCCCTACATGTAATATAATTATTTTATTAAACAGAAGTTGAAAAATGAGACATTTGTGCAGTATTTGGGAATCTTTATTGGGGAAACGTTTCGCTAGCCAGTGACTTCTTCAGTCTAATACAGAGAAGGACGGTGGAAGGTGAGGAGTTTAAGGTAATCAGTTCCTCAACCTGGAGTAGATGTGTTCAGTCTATCAATCTTCATGGACTGGACACATCGACTCCAGGCTGAGGGACTGAATACCTCAAACTCCTCCTGATCTTCCAATGTTCTTCTCTGTATTGGACTGAAGAAGCCAGTGGTTGGAGAAGTTTCCCCAATATTCCCAAATATTGCACACGTCTCTCATTCTTCAATTTCCAATAAATTTTCTAACTTAGGGAAAACTAGCATTGAACTAATTTTTGGCGATTATACAATTTATCACTTGCCACTTTAAAAGCATATTTCACTGAAAACAATTATCCTATGGTATCAATAATACGCTTTAAATTGCTTTACTTGCGGTAGCTAGCACCTACTGTCTGGACTAGATCAGTAGGTCTGACTCACTGGAGATCCCTCATGACCCGGTAGACCACTTAGTGACAAGCTCCAATTAATAATACTAATAATTATCAGAGAAATTATAATATAGAGGGGGGAAATGATAAACAGTTTTACGAAATACAATTATTTGTTAAACTGAGAATGGAAATACGGAAATAGACAATTACTGATAAACCTTTAGACCATGTTACTGGGAGAGCAGTAATATAACAGTAATTGGGGTTATTTCAGAGATCTGTTAAACAACTGTGAGAAATGGGTTAATATGTTACCGAAAGAATATGTTACAAATAATTAGTCCACTTTTGACAGGTTCCTTAAGAATCTTAAGAGGAACAGCCTCACCTCTCATCTATTCCTGGAGGTCAGACCCACATCTACCTCCCTCTTCCCAAGAAAAAAAAAGGAGTAAAAGGCACCTTTTTATTTTGACATCTATTTCCCCTACCCCTCAAGTAGACAGGTAGGACTGGAGCAACATCACATCGTAAGAGGTTAAGAGGTGAATATACATACCTAAGAATCCTCGGGTGAATATACATACCTAAGAATCCTCGGGTGAATATACATACCTAAGAATCCTCGGGTGAATATACATACCTAAGAATCCTCGGGTGAATATACATACCTAAGAATCCTCGGGTGAATATACATACCTAAGAATCCTCGGGTGAATATACATACCTAAGAATCCTCGAGTGAATATACATACCTAAGAATCCTCGAGTGAATATACATACCTAAGAATCCTCGAGTGAATATACATACCTAAGAATCCTCGAGTGAATATACATACCTAAGAATCCTCGGGTGAATATACATACCTAAGAATCCTCGAGTGAATATACATACCTAAGAATCCTCGGGTGAATATACATACCTAAGAATCCTCGGGTGAATATACATACCTAAGAATCCTCGGGTGAATATACATACCCAAGAATCCTCGGGTGAATATACATACCCAAGAATCCTCGGGTGAATATACATACCCAAGAATCCTCGGGTGAATATACATACCCAAGAATCCTCGGGTGAATATACATACCCAAGAATCCTCGGGTGAATATACATACCCAAGAATCCTCAGGTGAATATACATACCCAAGAATCCTCAGGTGAATATACATACCCAAGAATCCTCAGGAGAATATACATACCTAAGAATCCTCAGGAGAATATACATACCTAAGAATCCTCAGGAGAATATACATACCTAAGAATCCTCAGGTGGACACAGATATGATCACTCTTCCAATACTTGTTTGCACTGAGTTTATTTACCATGTTCATGATACTCTTTAACAAAACACGGAACGGGTGGAGTTTGAACCCATGGCAAGTGAGTTAAAATTCACAGGTGAGCTAGCCGAATTAGCACACTGGCCTGTGAAATTTACGACTCACTTGTCAAAGGTTCAAGCCCTACCCGTTCCCCGATTTGTTTACAGTCATCTTACGATTTCGTGAGTCATAAAACTCATTACAACCCTAAACTAGTGAATAATTAACGAAATTTATGGAAAATCCCAGTGTGGTTACCCTTAAAACCCTGAATAAATAATTAAGAATAATAATAACTATTTCTTCATGATACATGATACAAAGTACACAGACCACAGCTGACATCAATGACATACTATACAGAAAGCCCCTGGTTATGCAGAGAATTTCGGGCAACTTAATCTTATCCCCAGGATGCGACCCAAACCAGTCGGCTAACACCCAGGTACCTATTTACTGCTAGGTGAACAGGAACAGCAGGTGTAAGGAAACACGCCCAATATTTCCACCCATACCGGGGATCGAACCACTGACACTCAATGTGTGAAGTAGGTGCGCTACCAACAGAGCTTCGGGACACTTCTTAAGGTGATCCCTAAAACCCTCAGGTAACGGGTTATTAGTCAAGCAAACAGGTAACCTCCGTACAGTTGTCCCCAAAATCCTGGAACAACGGATAATCACCACTGCAGATAATGTGTACGGTAACTCTAAAAGAAACTCATATAATGAACAATTAGCGAAGTATGTGTGTTACCTCGTTTTATCCACCTAAAACTTCCGGGGTAACGATTGACTCAGCAGGTATGTTGATAACCACCCCCTCTACCATCCCCCAACACCCCTCCCTGTATTCCATCTCCCCCCACTAAGTCTCTAGTCCCCCTTCCCCAACCGAGTGCACCACCTCCACCCTCTAGTCCACTTACCCCCCACTAACCCTTTAGACCCCTCCTGCCCCACCCTCTTTCCCTTCCTCCCCTTCCCTCAAGTCGACCTCCCAACCCTCTATTCCCCCTCCTCTTCCCCCCTCCCCCTCCCCCATGGTCAACACCAGCAAGGTTTGCATGATATTTCTCATCTTAAAAAGGGCATCACACAGGTTCTCAGAACGACATTAAATATGCTGTAAAATTTTCATCGTTTCTTTAATGAGTTTTTAACGTTATATTCTACGTTTCGGGTAATAACGACTCGGCCATTATTACTTTTCCAAAGTGATATTCCCCCTTTTTATTTCTCTTTGCGTGTTGTTATATTAATGGGAAAGCAGTAAAGCCATAAGGGTCATGCAGTGCCTGAGGCATGGAAGGCATTTAGGTTTGATGCGAGGAAGAGTATAGTATCAATTCCTTGAGTCAAGATTCCTTCGCTTGGATTTGATTGTTATTATCTATTAGTTACCTATTTCTTACTACCCATTTTCAATGTCATTTTTTTGTAAATTCCTATTACCTATCTGTAATGATTTCTATTTTATTGCCTTATTTGCAGTTATAGTGCCTATTTATTATTACTACCTATTTTTAATGACTTTTTTTGTAATTACCTATTACCTATTCGTAGTTACAGGAGAACTACGCTCATGACGTCCATTTGTTTACTCACTGTTCGTGAAGATACTTTTCTAGTGCCTTATAGACACAATGTCCTTTTACATACACTCTAATTCGTCCACCAACGTTTGCAACCTCTCTTCGGAACCTCCCACAAGCACAGTGTCATCGGCAAATAGCAACTGTGACAACTTTAGATTCTTGATCATTGTATCTCACATCTCTTAATACTGAAAGCCGAGATATTGACTATAATTTAGTCTATACGAGAGTATTTCATTACTATCTCTGCCTCAGGAAAGACTGCGAAAAAAGGACAACCCTTTACGCAGAAGCGAGCTTTAAAAGAATTAGGAAATCTCCAGTGGATGAAACGCTTCACTACGAGTCTCTGGGTATTTGTCTCTGCCACACAGTATCCACACCAAGAGTTCTCACTACCACCACAGCAGACCTAGATCCACCAAGACCTTCCCAGCCCTGATATCTCTCACCCTTACGACTTCCCTCCTTTCTTATTTCACGTTCCTCCTCCTCCTCCTCCTTGTCAAGTCTAAAAGGGTTCATGACCTCAGATAGCATGTCAAAACTCATGGCATTCCTCAGTTTGATCACTCATAATGTTCATGCTTGTGGCATGCACTCCGATGTAGGTAACGCAGCCTGGCTCCTTTTACGGACATTAACAACTAGTGGTCGCTAATTTCCCTAATGTTTGCTTGGAAGGATGAAAAGCCTTTAATTATCTTGACTGGGTTACATACATATATACATTATAATATATATATATATATATATATATATATATATATATATATATATATATATATATATATGTATATTTATATATATTTATATATATATATATATATGTATATTTATGTATGTATGTATATATTTATATATGTATATATATATATATATATATATATATATATTTATATATATATATATATATATATAATGTCGTGCCGAATATGTAAATGTCTGAATATGTAAAACTGGTCAACTAGCAAGAACTCATTTAAAATTAAGTCCTTTCTAAAAATTTTCTCTTGTATGTTTAAAGATATATTTTTTTCATTAATGTTAATGTAAAAATTTATAATTTTGCACCAAAAGAATCTTAGAAAACTTACCTAACATTATAACAAGAACAATTTATTTTAGCCTAACCCAACTAAATACATTTTAGATACGTTTACAATAATTTAATACTAAGTAAACACAGTGAAACATATTTTTTTCATTAGGTTCAGAATGATTTTGGCGAAATTATTGCGTACACAAATTTTCGCTTGTCCTATATGGCAAGATGAGCGTTGCTATTTAAGCCAAGATCGCAAGTCAGAGGGCAGAAGAGGGGTTGTTGAGGTGGTTTGGTCATTTAGAGAGAATGGATCAAAGTAGAATGACATGGAAAGCATATAAATCTATAGGGGAAGGAAAGAGGGGTAGGGGTCGTCATCGAAAGGGTTGGAAAGAGGGGGTAAAGGAGGTTTTGTGGGCGAGGGGCTTGGACTTCCAGCAAGCGTGCATGAGCGTGTTAGATAGGAGTGAATGGAGACGAATGATACTTGGGACCTGACGATCTGTTGGAGTGTGAGCAGGGTAATATTTAGTGAAGGGATTCAGGGAAACCGGTTATTTTCATATAGTCGGACTTGAGTCCTGGAAATGGGAAGTACAATGCTTGCACTTTAAAGGAGTGGTTTGGGATATTGGCAGTTTGGAGGGATATGTTGTGTATCTTTATACGTATATGCTTCTAAACTGTTGTATTCTGGGCACCTCTGCAAAAGCAGTGATAATGTGTGAGTGTGGTGAAAGTGTTGAATGATGAAAGTATTTTCTTTTTGGGGATTTTCTTTCTTTTTTTTGGGTCACCCTGCCTCAGTGGGAGACGACCAACTTGTTGAAAAAAAAAAAAATAATAAAAAAAAAAAAAAAAAAAAAAAAAAAAAAAAAAAAAAAAAAAAAAATTATATATATATATATATATATGTATATATATATATATGTATACATGTATACATTTAATATATATATATATATAAGTAGTCATAATTTCTACAGAGCAAGGAACTTCCGGTTTGGGCTTTCCACGGAGCGAGGAACTTCCGGTTTGGGCCTTCTACAGAGCGAGGACTTCCGGTTTAGGCCTTCCACTGAGCGAGGTAACCGGTCTAGGACCAGGAGCTGGAGGGTCACCTTTTCACACCTATGTGCTAATGACCATGACCTCGCCCTCGAGACTACCTCACCCTTGACCCCCCAACCAATACCCCCACCCCCACGACCCCCCCCCTTCGCGACCCCGCCGTCGCGCCGCGCGCCGCCCGCGCGCCCGCCCGCGCGCCCGCGAGCCCGCCCGCGCGCCCGCCCGCGCACCCGCCCGCACGCCCCGCGCGCTCGCCCGCGCGCCCACCCGCGCCTTCTGCTGCGCCTTCTGCAGCGTCGTCCGGATCGCCCCCGCGCCTCGAATTTTTTTCCGATTTTTTTCGAATTTTTTTTGAATTTCATTTTCTTGTGCTCTCCATCTCCTCGGATCAAGTTTTTAAGGTTCCCCCTCTCACTTCCACCCCCCAATCCCAAAAATTTCTCAATATTACCAAGTTTTTGCATTCCCCCCTATGGGGGTTTCTCCATCTCCTCGGATCAAATTTTTTGGATCCCCCCTATGGGGTTTTCGAAATTCTCCATCTCCTTGGATCAAATTTTTAAGGTTCCCCCTCTCACTTTCACCCCCATCCCAAAATTTCTCAATATTACCAAGTTTTTGGATTCCCCCCTATGGGGGTTTCGAAATTCTCCATCTCCTCGGATCAAGTTTTTTGGATCCCCCCTATGGGGTTTTCGAAATTCTCCATCTCCTCGGATCCCCCTCCCACTTTCACCCCCCAACCCCAAAAATTTGGATTACCCCTCCCACTTTCACCCCAAATTTTCTCGACAATACCATGACTCCATCTCCTCAGATCAAATTTTTAAGGTTCCCCCTCCCACTTTCACCCCCCCAATCCCAAAAATTTCTCGATAATACAAGTTTTGGATTCCCCCCTATGGGGTTTTCGAAATTCTCCAATTCCTCGGATCAAGTTTTTTGGGTACCCCTCCTTTCACCCCCCCATCCCCAAATTTTCTCGATAATACAAGTTCTCAATATCAAAGTCTCCACTTCCTCGGATCCCCCTCCCACTTTCACTCCCACCTCAAATTTCTCGACAATACCAAGACTCCATCTCCTCGGATCGAGTTTTTTTGGATCCTCCCTATGGGTTTTCGAAATTCTCCATCTCCTTGGATCAAATTTTTGGATTACCCCTCACACTTTCACTCCCACCCCAAAATTTCTCGATAATACAAGTTTTTGGATTCCCCCCCTATGGGGTTTTCGAAATTCCTTGGATCAAGGTTTTTGGAATCCCCCCTCTGGGGGTAAGCATTCAAATGAACTCCTCCTATGGGGGCATGCTTACTACAGGTCTAAAAGTTTCCTCTCATTAAGTCAAATGAACTAAAAGTTTCCCCTTATTATTTTAAAATGAACTAAAAGTTTCCTCTCATTAAGTCAAATGAACTAAAAGTTTCCTCTCATTAAGTTAAAATGAACTAAAAAAAAGCGTTTACTCGGCGGTCAGTATTCCTCTCATTAAGTTAAATGAACTAAAAAGGACCACGCGCACACAGGTTGAATCAGGTCGGTCCTTTTAGTTCATTCAAGATAATAAGGGAACATAGTAGTGACGTCACGTGATGACCGCGCACACAGGTTGAATCTTGTCTACCCTTTTACCCACCCTCCCAAACCCTCACACTCCAACCATCACCTCACAATTTTCACTCATAACCCCCAATTTTTCTCGTTTTAACCCTTTTAGTTCATTAAAGTGGGACACATGCATCAGAAAGTCACCACATCGCTTACATCCACTTTCGTTAAATTCACTACTCACAATTTTACATATTACGAAGTTAAATACGCACTTTTACTTTTGAACATCTTCAAAACACTCTCATAAATCATTTGAATACTCACAAAAAATACCTTTATACATTTCCAAACAACACTGAATTACTCCAAAAACATCATTCGAACACCCCCAAATCACCTCTGAATACTCCCAGAACACCTTCATAAGTACTCTTGCACATCATTTGAACACCTTCATAAGTACTCTCATAATCATTTGTACACCTTCAAAACACCTTTGAATACTCACATAAACACCCTTGAACACCTTCAAAACACCTTCAAAGCACTCTCATAATCATTTGAACACCTTCAAAACACCCTTGAACACCTTCAAAACACCCTTGAACACTCTCAAAAACAACATTTGAACACACTCAAAACACCTTTGAACACCTTTGAACATTTCCAAACAACACTGAAACACTTCCAAAAAACACAATTTGAGTACTCCCAATTACACCACTGATTACTACTAAAACACCGCTGAATTCAATCAAAACACCCTTCAACACCTTCAAACACCCTTGAACACCTTCAAAACACTCTTGAACACCTTCAAAAACACCATTGAACATTTCCAATCAACACTGAAACACTTCCAAAAAAAAAAAAAATTAATTTGAGTAATTTCCCCCACCATTACCACTGAATACTACTAAAACACCTTTGAATAGCCTCAAAACACCTTTGAATACCTTCAAACACTCCTTGAACACTCCTTTGATCACCTCTTAAAAAAACAACATTTGAACACACACTAAAACACTTTGAACACCTTTGAATACTCACATAAACACCTCCCTTGAACACCTTCAAAACACCTTTGAATAACCTCAAAACACCTTGAACACCTTCAAAACACCCTTGAACACCTTCAAACACCTTGAATAAACTCAAACACCTTTGAACACCTTTCAAACACTCCCTTGAACACCTTCAAAAAAACAACATTTGAACACACTCAAAACACCTTTGAACATTTCCAAAACACTATTTGAGTACTCCAAATAAGATTTGACATCTCTAATTTATCTGCACTTCATTAAATTACAATTCTCATCCTCACTCTCCAGACTAGGTCTCTTTCGTTTTTTTTACTCCTTTAGTTCATTAAAGTTATTAGGGGACACAATATCAGAAAAAGTCACAAAAAACTAACTCAAACACTTTACTTTGAACACCTCAAAAACATCTCATAATCATTTGAATATTCATGGTCAAACACCTTGAACACCTTCAAACACCTTGAATATCGTTTTTAAACTAATTTCATCACAACCCACTTATATCATCTTTCGGTAACTCTAATTCGACAACAACATCCACAAATAACACCCACATCCCACAACACCCATGAACATTTCCAAAACACTATTTGAGTACTCCCAATTACATTCCACTGATTACTACTTAAACACGATGAATTCAATCAAAACGCCTTCAACACCACTTCTGCTAAACTCCTTGAACACCTTCAAAACACTCTTGAACACTTTCTCAAACACCTTGAACATTTCAATCAACACTGAAACACTCTAAAAACACAACTTGAGTACTCCCAATTACATCCACTGAATACTACTAAAACACCGCTGAATTCAATCAAAACACCTTCAACACCTTCAAAACACTCTTTGAACACCTTCAAAACACCTTTGACACCTTCAAAACACTCTTGAACACCTTCAGAAAACACCTTCTGAACATTTCCAATCAACACTGGAAACACTTCCATACCCAACTATTGCGACATGTTTTCAATATTCTCCATTCTTCCAATATATCATAACTTTCTTAATTCTATAATTTCTTTTAAAATATTCACACATTACCTTTTATATTCAGTAAAATAAAATCTCTCCATATTTCTAATTACAACCTCCCCATACTTCCTCTCCATCTCACCCGCATTCTCACATCCACTCACCCATCTCCCAACATACCTCTTCTGAACACACACACAAAAAAAAAAAAATCACATTTCACATCCACAAATGCATCTCAAATCACCTTAAAATCACTGTAACCAAGATATTCACACACACACACCTTTACCTAACCCTCAACCCAATCCTAACCTCCCGAACTCTAACTAACCTCTATCAATCCAACCCTCTAACCTAATCTAACCTCAACTTGTCTTAACCCCTAACCTAACCTAACTGAACCTACCCTAACCTAACTTAACCTAACTCTAACCTTACTGGGAACCTTACCTCCTAACCTAACTTAACCTAATTCCCAACCTATCTAACCTTACCGAACTCTACCCTAACTCAACCTTACCTAACATAACCTCACCCTAACTAACCTAATCCTTACCTAACTAACCTAACCCTAACCTCCCAATCTAACCT
The DNA here is from genome assembly GCF_038502225.1 of Cherax quadricarinatus. Classification (NCBI taxonomy): domain Eukaryota; kingdom Metazoa; phylum Arthropoda; class Malacostraca; order Decapoda; family Parastacidae; genus Cherax; species Cherax quadricarinatus. The sequence goes on from NC_091373.1 coordinate 16,242,325, forward strand.
AACTTAACTATCCTAACTACCTCCAACTTATCCCAATCCCAATCTAACTCCCATACCCTTCCCTCCCATCTCACCCGCATTTCTTCACATCCACTCACCCATCTCCCAACATACCTCTTCTGAACACACACACAAAAAAAAATCACATTTCACATCCACAAATGCATCTCAATCCACCTTAAAATCACTGCAACAAGATATTCAACACACACACACCTTACCTAACCTTAACTCTAACTTAACTGAACTTACTCTAACCTTAATTCCTAATCTAATATTAACTAACCTAATAACCTAACCCTTAATTCCTTACCTAACTATTTAACTTAACTTACCCCAATCCCACCTTAATTCTACCCATTCCTAATTTGAACCACCTATTCTAATTAACCTTTATTCTAACCTTACCTAATAACCTTAACTCCAATTCCTATAACCCTTTAACCTAACCTTACTCTAACCTAACCTAAGCCTAATAATCTAGTATCCTTATCTTACCCTAACCTAACCCTCACCTAACATAACCTAACTTAACTTCCAACCTGAACCTTAACTAACTTATAACTTATTCTAACCTCCCAATCTACCCTTAACTAACCACCCCTTAACCTGTCCTAACCTAACTTAACTAACTAACCTAACTGAACCTACTCCCAACCCTAACCTAATTAACCTAACCTAACCTTACCGAACCTACGCTAACCTAACTTAACCCAACCCCAATAACCTATCCTAATCCTTTTACTGAATGCTCCCATCCTCCTTAACTAACATAACTAGATAACTGATCTACTCTAATTTAATCTCTAATCTCCCACTAATTCCAACTCTAATCTCTTAACCTAATCTAACCTTATAACTTATCTCTAATTCAATCCCAATCCAACCTAACCTTACCTAACATAATCTAACCCTTATCTTATCTCTATTCAACCTTAATTCCCAATCTACCTAACCTAACCTATCTTATCCTAATCTAACCTTGCTTAACATTATCCCAACCTAACTAATCTATCTTATCTCAATCCTACCTAATCCCAGCCAAGAACTCATCCTAAAATATATTGAATACCTCCCCCAAAACACTATTTGAGTACTCCTAGAATTACTTTGAACGACTCCATTCTTTGGATATATCCAAATTAGTTTTGAAACTTTATCGTAAAATCGAACATTATTTTCTTGCTTGGTAAAATACACTCAATGGTAGAAATATTTACTCGATTTCCGGAATAGAAGCACTGTCCTCGCCTCTGAGACTCATTGTGGGTCACCCAACACATGGTGTAATGCGCTTCACACTCCATAGAACATAACACCTGCGTCAACTCAGGACAGACAGGCGCCATGTAATGCGGGTAATATCCAAGGTAGAAAATCATCTCTTTCAGACTGTCATGGTCTAATTCTTAATCTCTAATCCAACTCCCACTCCTGAATCCCAATCCCAATTAACTCACTTGAACCTAACCTAACTCCATCAATCATCTTATCTCAATTACTCTAATTCAACCTAACCTAACCTAACTCCATCAAATTATCTTATCCCCTTGACCTACCTAACCATCCTAATCCCAACTAACTCCATCAAACACTCGAATACTACATTGGTCTCCTAACAATTTCATTTCTAATTTGGAACCTACCTTGAACCCCAATCTAACCTAATCCCATCTAATCCTGTCTCAATTCTCTATCTGGCAATCACTCCCAACTAACTCCTATCTTTATCTCTAATTCTCCTTAATTCTATCCAACCTAACCTAAACACTGACTAACTTTGAACCAACTTCCTGAACACCACCGATCTTTCTTCAAAATGCCTGCTGGCATCATCAGCCTGAACACCTTCAAATGATGTGCACAGCATTTTAAAGAAGACTGCGGTGTCTAGAGTTGGTTCAAAGTTAGTCAGTGTTTAGGTTAGGTTAGGATAGGTTAGGTTAGATAAGTTAGTTAGGTTAGGTTAAGTTAGGTTAGGTTAGGTTAGGTTAGGTTGGGACGCTAGGGACAGGTTAGGTTAGGTTAGGTTAGGTCCTGGCAGGTTAAGGTAAGGTTATTGTAGGTTGGCCAGGTTAGTACTGAGTGTTTGGATGGAGCCAGGGTTAGGTTAGGATAGGCCAGGGTAGGTTGAAGGTTAGAGGTGTTTGATGGATTAGGCTGGGTTAGGTTAGTTAGGTTAGGGTTAGACAGAGAGGATTGATGGAGTTAGGTTAGGTCTGGTTAGTGAGGTTAGGTTAGGTTAGGAATTGGAGTTAGGTTAGGTTAGGTTAGGGTTAGATAGACAGTTGGTCTGGAAAGAGATGATTTTCTACCTTGGATGTTACCCGCATTACATGGCACCTGTCTGTCCTGGAGCCGACGCAGGTGTTATGGTTCCCACCTTGGGTGTGAATTACACCATGTGTTGCATCCCACAATGAGTCTCTCAGAGCGAGGACAGTGCTTCTATTCGAAATCGAGTAAATATTTCTACCATTGAGTGCGGTTTTACAACAAGAAAAATAATGTCTGGATTTTACGGATAGTTTTCAAACTAATTTGACATATCCAAAATGGAGTCGTTCAAAGTAATTCTTGAGTACTCAAATAGTGTTTTGGGGTATTCCAACATATTTAGATAGGTTCAAGGCCAGGGTTAGCAGGGGATTAGGACAAGATAGGTTAGGCTAGGTTAGGTAATGGCAGTGCCTTAGATTAGGATAAGATAGGTTAGGTTAGGTAAAGGCTAGGGTTAGGCTGGATTAGATAAGATAGGTTAGATCATGCTAGTAAAAGGTTAGGTTAGGTTAGGTTAGGAGGTTAGGCAAGCCTTAGGATAGGTTGTTAGGCTAGGGCAGGCCTGGCTAGGCAGGCCAGGTTAGGTAGTAAAAGAAGCCAGGTTAGGCCAGGCCATGTTAGGGCTGCCAGGGTTAGGTAGGTCTGGCAAGGTTAGGACAGGTTAGTTAGCTTGGTTGTGCCAGCGTAGGTCTGGTAAGGCGGTTGTGCTAGTTAAATTAGGTTAGGCAGGTCTGTAGGTTAGTTAAGTTAAGTTCAGGGTTAGGTTAGGACAGGCCTTAGGGCAGGCAGGTTAGGCAGGTTGTGCTAGGATAGACAAGTTAGTGCTAGGCTAGGTCTCGGCCAGGTGGTTGTTAGTATGTTAGGCAAGGCTTAGGTTGAGGTAAGCTAAGTAGGTTAGGCTAGGCTAGGTTAGGCAGGTTAGGTTAAGGTTAGGTTAGTAGGTTAGGTTAGGTTAGGTTAGGTAAGGTTAGTAGGTTAAGGTTAAGGTAGGTTAGGCTAGGTTAGGCCTTGGTTAGGTTAGGTAGGTTAGGGTTAGGGGTTAGGAAGGTTAGGTTAGGTTAAGGGTGGTTAGGTTGTTAAGGTAGGTTAGTGCTAGGTTAGGTTATGCTAGGTTGGCCAGGTAGGTAGGTTAGGTTAGGTTAGGTTAGGTTAGTGGTGTGTGAATATCTTGGTTACAGGATTTTAGTGGATTTGAGATGCAGGTGTGAAATGTGATGTGTGTGTGTGTTCAGAAGAGGTATGTTGGGAGACATGGGTGAGTGGATGGAAGAAATGTGTGAGATGAGAGGGTATGGGAGTTAGGTTAGGTTAGATAAGTTAGGTAAGGGTTAGATAGGTTAAGTTAGGTTAGGTAGGTTTGCTAGGTTAGGTTAGTAAAGTTAGGTTAGGTTAGGTAGGCTTGGTGCTAGTGGTTAGTAGGCAGGTCTCGGTAAGGCTAGGATAGGTTAGGTTAGGTTGGGTTAGGTTAGGTGGTCTTGGTAAGGTTGGTTAGGTTAGGCTAAATTAGGTTAGGTAGGTCTGGTTAGGTTAGTTAGGTTAGGTTAGACAGGTTAGGTTAGGTTAGTTAGGTTAGTTAGGTTAGGTTGGAAGCTAGGTTAGGTTAGGTTAGGTTAGGGCATAGGTTAGGTTAGGTGTGTGTGTGTGAATATCTTGGTTACAGTGATTTTAGTGGATTTGAGATGCATTTGTGGATGTGAAATGTGATTTTTTTGTGTGTGTGTGTTCAGAAGAGGTATGTTGGGAGATGGGTGAGTGGATGTGAAGAATGCGGGTGAGATGGAGAGGGGTATGGGGAGGGTTGTAATTAGAAATATGGAGAGATTTTACTGAATATAAAGGTAATGTGTGAATATTTTAAAAAGAAATTATAGAATTGAAAAGTTATGATATATTGGAAAAAGAATGGAGGGGGTGTTGAAAACATGTCGCAATAGTTGGGTATGGAAGTGTTTCAGTGTTGATTGGAAATGTTCGAAGGTGTTTTCTGAAGGTGTTCAAGAGTGTTTTGAAGGTGTCAAAGGTGTTTTGAAGGTGTTCAAAGGTGTTTTGAAGGTGTTGAAGGGTGTTTTGATTGAATTCAGCGGTGTTTTAGTAGTATTCAGTGGTGTAATTGGGAGTACTCAAATTGTGTTTTTTGGAAGTGTTTCAGTGTTGATTGGAAATGTTCAAAGGTGTTTTTGAAAGTGTTCAAGAGTGTTTTGAAGGTGTTCAAGGGAGTTTGAAGGTGTTGAAGGGCGTTTTGATTGAATTCATCGGTGTTTTAGTAGTAATCAGTGGTGTAATTGGGAGTACTCAAATAGTGTTTTGGAAATGTTCATGGGTGTTGTGGGATGTGGGTGTTGTGGGTGTTGTTGTCGAATTAGAGTTACCGAAAAGATGATATAAGTGGGTTGTGATGAAATTAGTTTAAAAACGATATTCAAAGGTGTTTGAAGGTGTTCAAGGGTGTTTATGTGAGTATTCAAATGATTATGAGAGTGTTTTTGGGGGTGTTCAAAGTAAAGTGTTTGAGTTAGTTTTTTGTGACTTTTTTCTGATGTATTGTGTCCCCTTAATAACTTTAATGAACTAAAAGGGTAAAAAAACGAGAAAATGCCTAGTCTGGAGAGTGAGGGATGAGTTGTAATTTAATGAAAGTGCAGATAAATTAGAGATGTCAAATCTTATTTGGGAGTACTCAAATAGTGTTTTGGAAATGTTCAAAGGTGTTTTGAGTGTGTTCAAATGTTGTTTTTTGAAGGTGTTCAAGGGTGTTTTGAAGGTGTTCAAAGGTGTTTTGAGGTTATTCAAAGGTGTTTTGAAGGTGTTCAAGGGTGTTTTGAAGGTGTTCAAAGGTGTTTTGAGGTTATTCAAAGGTGTTTTGAAGGTGTTCAAGGGTGTTTATGTGAGTATTCAAAGGTGTTCAAAGGTGTTTTGAGTGTGTTCAAATGTTGTTTTTTTGAAGGTGATCAAGGGTGTTCAAGGGTGTTTTGAAGGTGTTCAAAGGTGTTTTGAGGCTATTCAAAGGTGTTTTAGTAGTATTCAGTGGTGTAATTGGGAGTACTCAAATTGTTTTTTTTTTTTTTGGAAGTGTTTCAGTGTTGATTGGAAATGTTCAATGGTGTTTTTGAAGGTGTTCAAGAGTGTTTTGAAGGTGTTCAAGGGTGTTTGAAGGTGTTGAAGGGTGTTTTGATTGAATTCAGCGGTGTTTTAGTAGTAATCAGTGGTGTAATTGGGAGTACTCAAATTGTGTTTTTTGGAAGTGTTTCAGTGTTGTTTGGAAATGTTCAAAGGTGTTCAAAGGTGTTTTGAGTGTGTTCAAATGTTGTTTTTGAGAGTGTTCAAGGGTGTTTTGAAGGTGTTCAAGGGTGTTTTGAAGGTGTTCAAATGATTATGAGAGTGCTTTGAAGGTGTTTTGAAGGTGTTCAAGGGTGTTTATGTGAGTATTCAAAGGTGTTTTGAAGGTGTACAAATGATTATGAGAGTACTTATGAAGGTGTTCAAATGATGTGCAAGAGTACTTATGAAGGTGTTCTGGGAGTATTCAGAGGTGATTTGGGGGTGTTCGAATGATGTTTTTGGAGTAATTCAGTGTTGTTTGGAAATGTATAAAGGTATTTTTTGTGAGTATTCAAATGATTTATGAGAGTGTTTTGAAGATGTTCAAAAGTAAAAGTGCGTATTTAACTTCGTAATATGTAAAATTGTGAGTAGTGAATTTAACGAAAGTGGATGTAAGCGATGTGGTGACTTTCTGATGCATGTGTCCCACTTTAATGAACTAAAAGGGTTAAAACGAGAAAAATTGGGGGTTATGAGTGAAAATTGTGAGGTGATGGTTGGAGTGTGAGGGTTTGGGAGGGTGGGTAAAAGGGTAGACAAGATTCAACCTGTGTGCGCGGTCATCACGTGACGTCACTACTATGTTCCCTTATTATCTTGAATGAACTAAAAGGACCGACCTGATTCAACCTGTGTGCGCGTGGTCCTTTTTAGTTCATTTAACTTAATGAGAGGAATACTGACCGCCGAGTAAACGCTTTTTTTTAGTTCATTTTAACTTAATGAGAGGAAACTTTTAGTTCATTTGACTTAATGAGAGGAAACTTTTAGTTCATTTTAAAATAATAAGGGGAAACTTTTAGTTCATTTGACTTAATGAGAGGAAACTTTTAGACCTGTAGTAAGCATGCCCCCATAGGAGGAGTTCATTTGAATGCTTACCCCCAGAGGGGGGATTCCAAAAACCTTGATCCAAGGAATTTCGAAAACCCCATAGGGGGGGAATCCAAAAACTTGTATTATCGAGAAATTTTGGGGTGGGAGTGAAAGTGTGAGGGGTAATCCAAAAATTTGATCCAAGGAGATGGAGAATTTCGAAAACCCATAGGGAGGATCCAAAAAAACTCGATCCGAGGAGATGGAGTCTTGGTATTGTCGAGAAATTTGAGGTGGGAGTGAAAGTGGGAGGGGGATCCGAGGAAGTGGAGACTTTGATATTGAGAACTTGTATTATCGAGAAAATTTGGGGATGGGGGGGTGAAAGGAGGGGTACCCAAAAAACTTGATCCGAGGAATTGGAGAATTTCGAAAACCCCATAGGGGGGAATCCAAAACTTGTATTATCGAGAAATTTTTGGGATTGGGGGGGTGAAAGTGGGAGGGGGGATATATATATATATATATATATATATATATATATATATATATATATATATATATATATATATAATTTCAATGTGCTGATTTCTAAACAATCCTTTCAGTATCGTTCAGGTGTAAATTATGATGCATTATGAATCTACATTCCATATTATTCAGTTTAAGGAACTTTAGCTGTTACCAATAATAATTAAAGTGATCTGTTAATGTTATACAAGTAGTGAAAATTTTCTGTACATTCTTCATATCTGGAGATGTGACTCTTTTAAATGTGCTCTTTAAGAGTATAGCAGTATTTCACTCTCGAGAGTACAAGTGTCATAACCTATGTCACGGGCTTGGGAGTTCATGACGGGTCTTGTTATCCAAGTTATCATTTATCTTGTAGCTATAATAGTAATATAGATAAATGGTTCAGAGAACCGACAAGTTGATAAATTAGACACTTGGGTATTACTTGGGTATTACTTGGGTATCTTTATTGTGGAAATGTGTCGCCACGACTTTTTCAAGACTGATGGACTGATTACATCGACTCCTGGCTGAGGGACTGATTACCTCAAACTCCTCCTGATTTTCACCATTCTTCTTTGTATTTGACTGATGAAGCCACTGTGTGGCGAAACGTTTCCCCAATAAAGATACCCAAGTGTTGAACATGTGTCTAATTTATCAGGTATAATAATAACACTGTTGTTAACCTTGAGCTGAAAATCAGACAAGTCATCAATACCACATTTCATGCACGACCAACATGGACATTACCATTGTTTTCAAACTTCATAATTCATTTGTTTACTCCGGAAGCAATTTTTTGTGTGCGCAAACACCATATTAGGCTACATATTTTAATTATGGTATGACGTATATATGATAAAAGGCTTTATCATTTCACCTTCCATATAAATTCTCAAAAATATTTGGAGTATTTCCAGTATTGAATATATGTTTCTCACTTCTGCATTTATGTAATGTTATGGTGATAATCTGTTTATTTTTCTATAATTTTATCACTCGTTATCCCTTATGTATCCATTGCTTTCCAGAATTTCCGTTATTCTCTATTATCTTTTCTTATATCTTAGCTAGAATGCTATTAAGAAAAGTTATTTTATAATTTAGTGCTTCCTGTCAATTCCCTTTCTTGTATAGTGGAATCACATTTGTAGTCTTATTACTATCTTTTAGTTGAACTTATTCTATTGACTTCTATATATTTTTGTTAAGGGTTCGCACAGTTCCTCTGCTGCTTTTTTCCAGTACACAAGGTGGAAACCTGTCTGATCATACTGTGGTCATTACATCTAATTTTATTTAAATTCCCTTCACTTCCCTGTCATTGTAATGTCTGCTATCGTTGTTACTGACTCCTCTCTTCCTTCCTCCTGGCTTATACCCCAATTTCTTCTTCAGCACTTCTTAAAACCTTCCATTGAAAATTCGTTGCAGAAATGCCTGTCATCTTCTGTCAGTTCACTTCCTTCCTGGAATTTTGTTACTTGGTATCTTATGCGAGTCTGCATCAGTTTGCTTCTGTCTTAGTTGTCATGTTATTTTCGAATAATTTTTTTCAGATTTTTCTTCTTATTCTTGTTTACTTGACATTTCTGTCCCTCCTGATTAGTTCTGTTATACGTCATCTTCCTATTTCTGTGTGTATTCGATACTCTCTGACTCGTAGCTTGTGTCTCATTATACATGTTTGTAAACCTTCTATCCTTGTTGGTATCTTAAGTAACATGTACGTACGTACGTGTGTGTGTGTGTGTGTGTGTGTGTGTGTGTGTGTGTGTGTGTGTGTGTGTGTGTGTGTGTGTGTGTGTGTGTGTGTGTGTGTGTGTGTGCGCGCGTGTGTGTGCGCGCGCGCGCGCGTGCGTGCGTGAATTTATACATGAATACGTTAGGGGTCGTGGAAATTTGTGCATATTTGCAGACTACAATCTTACGTCTCAAAGACACTTTCAAGGGGACATTTTTCTCATACGATGTTTTCCGCACTGGCAGGATTTATCAACCACCCATAAATAATAAAAAAAAATCACCTTATAAAGCACACAAGCATCGTGAGGTCAGGTCGCGCAGAGGTCAGCGCAGACGAAAATCTGTATACTTTTTTTTTAAAGCCCGTGAGCGAAAAAAAAATATATTTGAAATGACTACTTTTCATCCCAAGTTAGTACCTCCAACCTCACGTCTGATCCCAGCAACAGTTCTGTGACAAGTTTTGACTCATCATTCTCACGTTACTAAAATTATGTAGACTTTTGTAGAGGTACTAGGGTGGGATAGTTACGAAATTTGAGATCAACAGCGAATTTTATCATCTCGCATCTTGTGCAGATAAGGGACAGTAACCTTTGTGAGATGCCTATGTATACCAATATTACTTCTACCACTATTGCTCCACATCCTTTCTTCCTCTCTTTGTCCCTTCCCTGTCCCCCTCGCTTTTATATACTGGTTCCCTCACCTTCGTGTGTTAGTGTGACTTGCCTCACGAAATCGTAATAACACGACTGCACACCAGGTTACGGGTGGGGTTAGAACTCGTGGCAAGTGAGCATAGAGTTTTACGACTCGCCGTGAGTTCTAACCTCACCGGTACCGTCGTCATAACTTTCTCTTTCCTATATGAGGGTTATTTGTATATATGTTAAAGGAAATGCTGGTGAAGTGCTCTTGAACCAAGGAATCGGATCTCTCCCTTTCTCCCTTAGATTAGCTCTAGTTACCTTACATTAACAAAGTGCTGTATGCCCCGTTTGGGTTTAGCACTTCTATCTGAATATAATAATCTAAGTTAATACCTGACGTTAATCAAATCAGTGTCACATCCGTCCTGGTTTCATGTCCACGATTTCGTATGAAGCGACAATTTAGCGACATGAGACGTGATAAATCTATCATGTCTCAGGGGAATATCATATATTACCATCAGATAATCTTGTCAACATGATTCAGATGAAATACAATTGAATTGTTAACTCGGTCGTATAAAACAAATGTTTACAGGCAGACTCACACATAACCCTCACTCACGTTTCGATTCGTCACGAAACATCGTCAGGTTTACAACCTCTAACCATACAATGTTTGAACTGGTTTCGGAAAGAGGTTGATAAGACACGTGTGCACAAGTGACTTTTCAACCTGACGATGGTACAGAACAGACCGAAACGTCGTCAAAAAAGTTCCTAAGTGCAGGTTACTTGTGAACTGTTCCAGCTCAGGTAGCAAGACTATAATTTCCTTAATAAAATACAAGGTCAGCATAGTTGACCTTGTTCTGTCATGGCGAGTCAACCCAACAACGGATAAACTTTATTCAGAAACTTGTTAAATTACCTCTGAGGGCGAAATGTTTCCTTTAAAGAACGTTTTGCTCTGCTAATAGTCCTCTTTCCTGCGGTGACCATTCCTGTGAACTATTTCAAAGGCAGCTATATTTCTAGAGGCTATTATTAAGGCAGCTATATTTCTAGAAGTTATTTTTAAGGCAGCTATATTTCTAGAAGTTATTTTTAAGGCAGCTATATTTCTAGAAATTAATTTTAAAAGGGAATTTTCAAGAAGTAACGAACATATACAAGTAACGATCAAGTACTAGCAACAAGCATTTAGAACCATCGTGCAGGTAGAAACAAAGAGCAGGTAGAAGCAACGAGCAGGTAGAAGCAACGAGCAGGTAGAAACAAAGAGCAGGTAGAAGCAACGAGCAGGTAGAAACAAAGAGCAGGTAGAAGCAACGAGCAGGTAGAAGCAACGAGCAGGTAGAAACAAAGAGCAGGTAGAAGCAACGAGCAGGTAGAAACAAAGAGCAGGTAGAAGCAACGAGCAGGTAGAAGCAACGAGCAGGTAGAAACAAAGAGCAAGTAGAAGCAACGAGCAGGTAGAAGCAACGAGCAGGTAGAAGCAACGAGCAGGTAGAAGCAACGAGTATGTAGAAGCAACGAGCAGGTAGAAGCAACGAGCAGGTAGAAGCAACGAGCAGGTAGAAGCAACGAGTATGTAGAAGCAACGAGCAGGTAGAAGCAACGAGCAGGTAGAAGCAACGAGCAGGTAGAAGCAACGAGCATGTAGAAGCAACGAGCAGGTAGAAGCAACGAGCAGGTAGAAGCAACGAGCATGTAGAAGCAACGAGCAGGTAGAAGCAACGAGCAGGTAGAAGCAACGAGCAGGTAGAAGCAACGAGCAGGTAGAAGCAACGAGCAGGTAGAAGCAACGAGCAGGTAGAAGCAACGAGCAGGTAGAAGCAACGAGCAGGTAGAAGCAACGAGCAGGTAGATGCAACGAGCAGGTAGAAGCAACGAGCAGGTAGAAGCAACGAGCAGGTAGAAGCAACGAGCAGGTAGAAGCAACGAGCATGGAAGAAGCAACGAGCAGGTAGAAGCAACGAGTATGTAGAAGCAACGAGCAGGTAGAAGCAACGAGCAGGTAGAAGCAACGAGCAGGTAGAAGCAACGAGCAGGTAGAAGCAACGAGCAGGTAGAAGCAACGAGCAGGTACAAGCAACGAGCAGGTAGAAGCAACGAGCAGGTAGAAGCAACGAGCGTGTGGTAGAGGCAACGAGCGTGTGGTAGAGGCAACGAGCGTGTGGTAGAGGCAACGAGCGTGTGGTAGAGGCAACGAGCGTGTGGTAGAGGCAACGAGCGTGTGGTAGAGGCAACGAGCGTGTGGTAGAGGCAACGAGCGTGTGGTAGAGGCAACGAGCGTGTGGTAGAGGCAACGAGCGTGTGGTAGAGGCAACGAGCGTGTGGTAGAGGCAACGAGCGTGTGGTAGAGGCAACGAGCGTGTGGTAGAGGCAACGAGCGTGTGGTAGAGGCAACGAGCGTGTGGTAGAGGCAACGAGTGCACATGCAACAATGTAAAACTCTAAAACAACTTTTCGCTCAAGGAAAGCTTTATAAGTTACGATAAAGTTCTAAACGAGTGAAACGTTGTTATAATTATTATAATGAAGTATTACGCTGTTTCTTGCGTCTTTTTACCCAATACTGTGGATCTGGAAGTTACTACAACAGTAACTACTACTACAATTGCTACTACTACCATTACCATTAAAAATTGTTCCTACTACTACAATTGCTGCGACTGCTACTACTGCAATTGCTGCTGCTACTACTACTACAATTGCTGCTGATACTACTACTACAATTGCTGCTACGACCACTACAATTGCTGCTACGACCACTACAACTGCTGCTACTACTGCTACAATTGGAACTTCTGCTGCTACAATTGCTAATACTACTACAATTGCTGCTACTACTTCTACAATAGCTGCTGCTGCTACTACTACAGCTGCTGCTACTGCTATGATAACTACTACAGTTGGTTCTATTACTATTTGTGTCATGCAAAAAGTATGTTGATAGGTAAGACACACAGGCAACACCTGACTACAGTATGTAAGCCACTTCTACGGCCCTATGCTGTACTTTGTACAAGATTGATGGACTGAACACATCGACTCCAGGCTGAGGGACTGATTAAATCAAAATCCTACTCTCCTTACACCTTTCTAATTTGTATTGGACTGATGAAGCCATTGTGTGGCGAAACGTTTCTTCAGTAAAGATTCCCATATGTTGCATAAGTCTCTCACTCTTAACTTGTCGGTTTTTGCACTATTTATCACATCTGTCAGACACTGCAACATCATGCGATCTTGACAACACGTGTCCAACCTTTAGACGAAGACCTACTTAGACTAGTGGATGGTTCCACTATGACCCCGCCTCCCCCTGCTTCGCCTCACCAGACTACAGTATATAAGCCACCTTTCTGCTTTATATTGGACTGATGTTGCATAAGTGTCTCAATCTTCTTCCGTTGCTGTTCGCAGTGAGAGAAACTGTAGGAATCAACAGGGTCTAGGTCCTCTGCGAGTGCTCAAGGAAGGATTGATGGGAGAAGACGCCTGCATAGCACTCTACAATCCTCCTCCCATTTTGCAGGTGGCCCGTCAGTTGGCTAAGGCTAACTTAAAATCTGCTCAAAACATTATGAAACAGGTGTGACAGAAACGCAGTGTCGCTCCTTCAATCCAGGACTCAAGGTGCTGGTGCAGGATCCTGTACCTGGCCACACCTTAAAAGCTAGATTTATGGGACCCATGCAAATCATAATTAAAATCTCTGATGTAAATTATGTGGTAGCTCCCCTTGATAAAACCACGAAAAGTAAAATTTACCACATAAATCAGATTAAATTATTTAATAGCCCGCATAAGTCCCATTAATGACTCTGTCCTCTGCCTCTGTAGACGACCCTGATTAGTTGCACATCATTCCGGAAATTCAAGATAGGCTTCCTAATTCCGTCCTCCTTAAGGACCCTTGCCCTTTAATGTTGGAGCTGTCTAAAAATCAAATAATAAATCTAACTGCTCTTTTACAAACTTACCCTGACATATTTTCGGACGTCCCAAAAAAAATGTACACTGGGATATCGTGATGTAGCTATTGGAAACACTAAGCCTATTAAACTCTCCTCCTAGACAGCTAATCCTGAAACATAGAAACTACTTCAGGAGGAGGTAGCATTTCTGTTAGAACACGGATTATTGGAGGAGTCAGCAAGTCCGTGGGCTTCACCGTTTATCCTTGTTAAGAAGTCTGATGGAGGTTCTCGAATGTGTACAGACTACTGTAAGGTGAATGAGGTCACCATTCCAGATGCTTACTCTCTTCCACGTTTAGATGACATAGTGGACTCTGTGGGTATATTTATTTTTGTTTCCAAACTAGACCTCCTTAAAGGTACTTTTGACAGATAAGGCAAAGGAAATCTCTGCCTTTGTATTTCCAGGTCACTGTCAATATACAGTGACCCCATTCGGAATGCGGAACTAGCTGGCAACGCTCCAGTAGCTGATCCATCAGGCTATTAAAGGACTTGAAGGCACTGCAGCTTGCCTGGACGATACAGTAGTAGTTAACGATACTTGGGACCAACATGTTTCCCGACTTAAAGTCTCTTTGAGAAGTTTAAGAGCTTCCAGTTAACTGTTAATTTGTATAAGTTATCCTTTGGCCAATCTATTATTTTTGGGGGCCAGGAAGTAGGTAATGGTCAAGTTACCCCTAAATCTGCTAAAATTCTTGCCATTAAAAATTACCCAGTACCTCATGACAGTAAGTCCCTCCAGCGTTTCTTAGGGATGGTAGGTTTCTACAGACGATTCTGTAAGAACTTTGCAGACGTTGTAGCCTCCTAAACCTCACTTACCAGTCAGAAACAAAAATTTCAATGGACCCCAGAGTGTCAACACGCATTTAATAAAGCCAAACAGCTACTTTGTACTGAACCCATTCTCCTGTCTCTCGATTTTTCAAAACCTTTTGTATTACAGGTTGATGTATGTGAATCAGGGGTAGTGGCAGTACTGCTACAGAAATCCAGGGAAGAGTGGTTGCAGCCTGTCATTTAACTCTCTGTCAGGTATCAACCTCGCCAATGGGCTTACGCCACCACTGAGAAAGAAGCCCTAGCTCTGATACTTGCATTGGAGCATTTCGAGGTCTATGTGGGGCAGTCGTCCCAAGTGGTCACAGTCTACAGCGATCACAATCCTATGGTTTATCTCAACGCCATGAAAAACCACAACACACGTCTGATAAGATTGAGTCTCAGGGTGCAACCTCACAATATTAAACCCGTCCATATTGCCGGAAAGGAAAAATAAGCTGGCCGATTCCCTTTTCCTTGTTTAATTTAGGTTAGGATGTGTTAGGGACTATATGGGTAGCTTAGCTCTTTTTCATACTTCATAAAATATTTTTTAATGAATTTTTTTTTTGTTTTTTAGTAAGGGGACATTCTGCTGCCGTCCGCAAGGTGTCTTGAACCAACGTTAGCCCTACTGTCTGCTGTCTTGCTCTAAGACAGAGTCTCGAGAAAAGTTAAGCCCTATCAAATGAGTTGGATGGTTGAGAGGAAAGGCAGTTCCATTACTGTTCAGTGCCATGGCAGCACGCTACCCATGGAGGTGGAGGCCTAGTCCTGGCTATTAGAGCCTTTTTGGGGTGGGGGTGTGGCTTGCAAAGAGTATGTTACAATTTATTCGGTGTATGTCACACTCACATATAGGCTGCCTCCCAACCAGCAAACCGGGTGCTAAGGGTTTAACGATCAATAGGGTACCCGTTGTTAAATCAGTACCTTGGTTCAGTGACCAATCACAAGCAAAACTGCCAAAGCTGAAGCAACGTGGTTCATTTGCGATAAGCATTGGCAGACTTGCCTACCTGCTGGTTGAGTACGGTGCACTCTCTCTGGCTTCCGCTTTGCCATCTGTCACAGTGGTGTACACTCATTATTCAATTTGTACATGGTGTACATACCTGTATGTAGTGGGTGAAGGAAAAATGTAAATTATAGTCTACTGCTGAGTGTGTTTGCTCCAATCCCCAATATGACCAGGTCTCGCATGTCATTCATTACCTGTGTTCGTAATACTACTACAGCTGGTACTACTACTACTACAAATGCTACTACGTCTGATGTAGCTAATACATCATACAAAATTACTAATATCTTCTGTACATCTTCCTTCTCCCAACACCTATATCTGTCTACTCCTCTCAGAACTTTATCTCTCTCTCCCAGCATCTCCTCCTCTTCCTCCTCCTCCTCCTCTTCGTAACCTCTATTCCCACCACCCTGCCTTCTTTTCCCTAGTATCTCCTACTTCCCCAATCAACCATCTTTGCCCCAACACCCCCACCTCTTCCTCACCACCCCTTCTACCCATAACCCACCCTCCCTCCCACCACCCTTCCTTCCCACGTACCTTGCTTTTCTCCACACCTCCCCCATCCCCCCTCCTCCCCCACCCTCTCCCAGGTTATAACGTAAGCCATTAATATGCACTTACCAAAGTATTTACAATGGTTGTGCCGTAAACGATGTGGAAGGAGGGGGCGTTAACCCCCAACTCTAAAACTCAAATAATGGTTACGAATGGCTGCTAACTCTGCGCCGTCAATAATTTACAAATACCAAGTGGCAGAGGCATTGATGAATTGCATTATGAAGCCAATGATAATAAATTGGCTAAAACGTGCAATTTTACTTGCGATAATTTGGCCAAAACGCAACGCTCGTTCCTTAAGTTTATTTCCGGCTCCAAGAGCAGCTTAAACTCTCTCTCTAGAATCACCCACAGTACCCACCTCCCACTAACACCCACAGTACCCACCTCCCACTAACACCCACACTATCCCCGCCCACTAACACCCACACTATCCCCGCCCACTAACACCCACACTACCCCCGCCCACAACCATCCACCTCACTATTCAGATATTTTCTTACACGTACTGCCATTGTTTACCTAGCAGTATGTAGGTACCTGGGTGTTAGTCGAGTGGTGTGGGTCGCACCCTGGGGGGCAAGATTAACTTAAATCGCCAGAAATATTCTACATAGCCAGGAGCTTTCTAGATAGTATGTCATTGATGTCAGCATGGTTTATAGTAGTTGTATCATGTACTTGTAGCAGCAGCACCAGCACCACCACCACCACCAGCACCACCAGCACCACCACCACCACCACCAGCACCACCACCACCAGCACCACCACCAGCACCACCACCACCACCACCACCAGCACCACCACCACCAGCACCACCACCACCACCACCACTAGTAGTGCCAGTGCTAGTAGCAGAATTAGTATTTACAAATAACCCGCACGTAGGAGAATGAAACTTATGACCACGTTTCGGTCCGACTTGGATCATTAACTAGTCACAGCAGGTCGGACCGAAACGTCGTCATAAGCTTCGGGCTTCTGTGTGCACGTTACTTGTGTATTGTTCCAGTCACGGTATTCTTCCTTTTTTATTCATCATTATTATTATTATTATTATTATTATTATTATTATTATTATTATTAACTACTTGTAGTAGTATTTGTGTCAGAGCGATATATACTACTGTATAATTTGAGTTATTGTGGTATATATAAGAGTATATTCTGTGGAGTATAGTGGAATATATTTCATTCTTGGTTGTCTAGTGTGTTTTATGGAAAACGCTCAGAGTAGGTTGGGCAGGTGTGTGGGTTGGGCAGGTGTGTGGGTTGGGCAGGTGTGTGGGTTGGGCAGGTGTGTGGGTTGGCAGGTGTGTGGGTTGGGCAGGTGTGTGGGTTGGGCAGGTGTGTGGGTTGGGCAGGTGTGGGGGTTGGGCAGGTGTGTGGGTTGGGCAGGTGTGTGGGTTGGGCAGGTGTGGGGGTTGGGCAGGTGTGTGGGTTGGGCAGGTGTGTGGGTTGGCAGGTGTGTGGGTTGGGCAGGTGTGTGGGTTGGGCAGGTGTGTGGGTTGGCAGGTGTGTGGGTTGGGCAGGTGTGTGGGTTGGGCAGGTGTGTGGGTTGGGCAGGTGTGGGGGTTGGGCAGGTGTGGGGGTTGGGCAGGTGTGTGGGTTGGGCAGGTGTGTGGGTGGGCAGGTGTGTGGGTTGGGCAGGTGTGTGGGTTGGCAGGTGTGTGGGTTGGGCAGGTGTGTGGGTTGGGCAGGTGTGTGGGTTGGGCAGGTGTGTGGGTTGGGCAAGTGTGAGGGTGGGCAAGTGTGTGGGTGGGCAAGTGTGTGGGTGGGCAAGTGCGTGTTGGTGGGTAGGAGTGTGGGTGGGCAAGTGTGTGTGGGAATGGGTTTGCAGGCTTTCAGACACGTTGACGGGAGTGTGTGCTGGATTCCCCAGGATTTCCAGGGGAGTGACTAGGCACAGGTGTGGTCAAGCAGAGGAGTGGTGAAGCAGAGGAGTGGTGAAGCAGAGGTGTGGTCAATCAGAGGTGTGGTCAATCAGAGGTGTGGTCAATCAGAGGTGTGGGTGGGCAGGAGTACGGCAGGGATGTTGGAAAGCAAAAGTGTGGAAGAGAAGTGTGAGCGGGCAAGCGAAAGCGGCCAGGTGAGGGCGGCCAGATAAGGGCGGACGTGGTCCCAGACCAGGCCTGATTGCTGGCTAGCAGCCCGCAGCCCAGCATATGCAACACAACCAGTCTGATCAACAACTGATCTGAGGAACCTGTTGAGTTTCATTTTAAAGAGAACCAGGGGTCTGTTGGTAACAACCTCCTCTCC
Organism: Cherax quadricarinatus; assembly: GCF_038502225.1. Lineage (NCBI taxonomy): Eukaryota > Metazoa > Arthropoda > Malacostraca > Decapoda > Parastacidae > Cherax > Cherax quadricarinatus. The sequence continues at coordinate 16,260,324 of NC_091373.1, forward strand.
CTCCCCCTCCCTTATGAATGAAAGGAAGATATTGAAGAATCGTGGTTCCTTTACAGTTATTGAGTTCTCTCTATGTACTCATTGCCTATTCCCCTGCTTATCACCGCAGGTTTCCTTCACCGTCTGTCAAACCTCTTGTGTTCATATGTCGTGATTTTAGTGTACAGATTTGAGACTAGTCCCTCCAGTATACTAGAGGGACTAGTCTCAAATCTTCTTTATCATGTATTTTCCTCGTTTAGGTTCTAATTGGTACAATTCTAGGGACTCCCAGTAGTTTAGGTGTTTGAGTTTATGCCCTCTGTGAAGGTTCTCTGTACATTTTAAAGCCCTGCAATTTCGCCTGCCTTGAAGGGGGCCGTTATGACACAACAATATTCCATGAGAGAACAAGTGACCTGAAGACTGTCATCACTGGCTTGGCATCTCTTGTTTTGAAAGTTCTAGTTATCTAACGCATTTTTAAAGCTGTGATGTGAGTCAGCCTCCTCCATTTCTTCATCCAGGTCATTCCAGCTCATCACCACTTTGTGGCTTAAGAAATATTCCGTAACCACCCGAGGCTTAAATATTTCCTGGCCTTCCTGTAGCTCGTCTATGTCTGTCTAGATTACTCATTTGATGTTTTTCGAAGTTTATCTTGGAGAACCATTTCAAGTCCTCTGAGTAGTATGCAGATGATTTTTTGTGTTTTCCTGATACTTCATGCTTTTAATGCCAACAGATTCAGCTCCAAAACGATGAAAGAACTGAATCATTTCTCCTCCTCCCATTTTTTTTAATCTTCTTAAATGGTCATTTGCAAACGTCGGAAATTCAAATTTGATTTTAACTGATATGTAATTTTTAAATTGTCACTCAGCTTCTCTCCATCTGTGCATTCTCTCTTTTTTTTTTTAACTAAATCATTTCAAAAGCTCAGCCCTATCTAACTTGTAGTACCACCCCCAGGATGCCACCCACAACAGTCAACTAACATACGTGTTCCTACTTACTGCTGGATGGACAGGGGCAGCAGGTACAAGGAAACATGCCCAACGTTTCCAATCATGCCGGGGATCGAACCACGGACACTCAGTATGTGAGCTGAGTGCACTACAAACCCGGCCATGGGACCTGTTCTTGCCCATTATGCTCACTTGTCTGTTGTTCTGAGAAAGACACAGTGGAGTGAATTCTTTAAAACGATATTTCATCTATAACAGACTCATCAACTATACGAACAACACAAACACACACACACACACACACACACACACACACACACACACACACAGCGTGTGTTTCTGTACGTTGAAGTAGTTCACTTATTAAATAAACTTCGGAAAATAAGGTTTTACTACAATGTCTCTCTCACAACATAGCGGCTTAAGTCATGCTCATCCATTTCTGTTTTCACATGATTTTTTTTCCATGTTCTATATAATATAGTACTTCGTTTTCTCATCTCTAAATCTTTAGATAAACATCGGGTTTCCTCTGTTTTTCCCACTCCCTATTTTTTCCTGGGTGTGAATTCTCTGCCTCCTAGCATATACTGGCTAAACCACTCCATAATCTTATTCGTTGTCTACTAGTTCCTTTCTCATTATGTGGACGGGTGATGTGACGGTGGTCAGGTGTTTGGGCGGTCTAAGGCATGAGTGTACAGGTGTGTGGGCGGTCTAAGGCATGAGTGTACAGGTGTGTGGGCGGGTAGGTTTCCTGGAGGGAAGACGTGTGTATGGAAGGTACACATGGCTGAAAAGTTATTAGGGCAAATAGGTCACCTCACAATATCAGGTACGGGATAAACAAGCATTTATTTATTAGTCTATTATAGAGTAAGATTACTCTGTCGCTACTGTTCCTCCCTCTCATCCACTCTCGTATGTGGCCTAAATTTACTAATTCCCGAAATAACCATTAAAAAACTATACGAAGTTAATCTATTATTATTCTCAGCAAACTTTAATATCATAAAATATATAAAAACAGTTTTATGTGGAAAAAATATTCATAACACTATAGTCATGTAAATTCAGTTTTTATAACCATCGTCCTCTCTGACGTGGTCTGGAATTGCCAGCAAGTCGTTTTAGTCTTATGCAACCAAAGGGTCAACAGGTTCCCCAGCCACAGTCCTGGGTATGTTGGTGACCCCCACTAACTGGGACCCAGTCAAGAATTTCTAGGGAGGAACTCCGATCTGAGCAGTAGCCGCTAATGTGGCTGGAAATTTGTAATGAACGATTGTTGCAATTCACTGGAGTGATGGGGATTCAGACTCGCTGTCAGGATTACCAGTGTAGCAGAAGCTAAGCGAAATGATTCGAGTTTCTTACGCATCTCGGTTGTTAGTCTGAAAGAAGTTGGGACACTGTAAAAAAAAAGGCAAGAATCAACAGCAGAATGAAGGTGTGTGGCGTAGAGCAAGGAGGTGACTGAGTCCCTCACTGATAACACGAGAAGGGCTTCACTGGAGGAGAGTGCTGGATGGTGGCTGGGATACATCTTGTGTGTGTCTGGGATACATCTCTTGTACGTGAGAGCTGTTTTCTGTGATATATTTCCTGTATGGAAGGGCAGTTTTATTATACAACTCCCTCATTGTGAATGCTGTGTTCTGTTCTCCACCTTCCTCCATTTGAAGTCTGTGTTATATATAATAGTCTTTAATTATACATTTTCATGTACTTGAGACAAGAGATTTATACATTTTTCTGGGACACAAATGTTCTATTACTTATACATCTCCCTGTATATCACGCAGCATTCTATTATGCATTTCCTTCATGAGATCAGTGACCTAACAAAACATCTTCCAGAATATGAGAGCAATGTTCTGTGATGCATTTCTCATTATTTTGGAGCAGTATTTTACTTTGTTTGTAGGCTTATATTCCCTTATTTACGAGATCAATGTTGTTTGTGAGAGTCAACGGGAAATTTTGTTTCCTCAAAACCGTAATTATTCGACAGCATCATGGCTAAATATTTTTAATTTTAGAAATTATTTTATATTATCTTACTTGCTTCATGTTAATCACTGACGCAGTTGAATGTTAGATGAATCAGATTATGTCATGCAAATAATTTGCGGCGTCCAAATTTGCAGGAAGGCATTACTAAAATTGATGTGTTGATGAACGAGTCACATGTGCAAGCAACACTTGGGTATATTTACTTTTGAGACGCTTAACCAGCCAGTGGCTTTTTCAACTTAGTACAGGTAATATATACTGGTAACAGTAAAAGTGGAAAGGTAGTGATCCTTATATATATTGATGACTAAAACTGTCGATAGCGTTCTCGGAAGGAGTGTGGAACCACGTTTCACTCTGTGTAGAGCTTCAGGTCATGACTTGATAAAGCTCTACACAGAGCAAGGCCTGCAACGTGTACCTTTCTTAACTCTTGTCGGCAGTACGCTATTTGGATCCGTACGCAGAGATGGAACTGATGAGGGAGTGAACAATGGTGTGTCCCGAGTAAACAATGAAAGTGATAGAAGCTGAGGTCTTCGTGTATTCTGCTAATCACGTGGATACCAGCTTGCATAGCCAGTCCAGTTTTCCTCTCGCTTTTTCCTCCTGATGTAACTCGCTTGGATTAGTATGAAATTTGTAAAGTGATGACTTTGCACGACACATTCAACAATATTCATAATATCGTTATGAAAATTGTCAGGCGTGTTGCTGAGCCAACTACACGAATTAGCTCGAGTTTACTTTGGAAATTTTGATTGCATGGCGGAGTAATAAGAAAAACCAGCGACAACCACCTGTTGACTTGCTTGTGATATTTTTCTACATTAAATTTTTTTGCGAAAAACTCATTTGCAATTAAATTGGCATTTCACAGATGTATAATTTTTAGAGAAATTAATGTTGGGTAATATAGTTTTTAAGTGAGACTTGTTTTGCGTGATATAATGATTTACAGAGACACACTCTTCTTCAAAGCTGAAGTTTGGAAACAGTCCAGTGGTCTCATGACTGCAATACTTTCTTATGGAAGCTTAAATTAGTTATCTATCTACTACACGAGGGTCATTAAGATTTCACCTGAACGCTAAGAATATTTTAATAAAAATAATGTAATGATGGACTCAAAACCCACATTCCTGGGATTACCAGCTAGAATTCTTCAAATATATTTAATTAGATTTATGACTACAACTTCCCAGCAAATCTGGCTAGAGGATCGTTACGATTCTGTAGTTCAATAATAAAGCACGTCGGGCTGGTAATACCAGAACTACCACGCCACGGGTTCGATCCCCACTCACTACAGTGAATCGCTTACATTCGTTCATGACTATGCTTTAGCGCAGTGACAAGTGACCTAGAAGTGACAAGAGCTAGAGCTGGTCACTAGCTTCTAATCAGGCCAAGGTTACACTCTATAAAAACTTTCTATTGAAGAACACAAATGTATAAAAACAGAGCCTAATCTCTCTGCTCAATATGATGCATCTCTCTCCTGCTCCACGAGAGACAGTTTGACGGTCTTGTCAACCATTTGAAACCTCGATGTAGATTAAAAAGAGCAAAATATCCAGGACACTACCTTGTGGAACTCCTATATTGATCAATCAGCTTGTTGACGAGTCATCAGTTCTTTCTGCTCCTTGTGTTTCTTTCACGCTTAAATATGCAAACGTTTTCAAAAATAATCTAATTAGGAAGAAAAATAAGAAGAAATATAAATGTCCGACAATATCTCTTGAATCATAGGCGTTTTTCTGTTCAACTTTAGTTTAAACTATGAGAAAGTGTGAAAAAACGTCGAAATCAGCTGGCAGCCTCCCTGAGGAGATAATATAAAGATGTAATGCTTCAAGGAGGGAGTCTTGATGCTAGCGAAGGGCTCTTGATCTCAGGCATCGGAGCTTTCCTTCCCTTCGCTGAGTTTACTGCTTCTCGATATTATTAATAATCATAATAATAACAGTAATGCTAAAAATAATAAAATAATAACAGTAATATTACTACTACTACTACTAATAATAATAATAATAGCATTAACATTGGCAAAATTACCGACAATATGTTAAGCTTTGTCAAGCTTGACAAAGCTCCTGGAGAGCGAAACGTTGCCACAATAAAATGTCACATTAGTTGCATTTGTGTCCTTTTTCTTAACATAATAATAACAGTAATAATAAGAGCAATAATAATAATAAGAGTAATAAATCCTGGGGTAATTATCACTTTCTTTAGACAGAGATAATCAAACACGTTTTCATATATAAATGTCTTACCATATTCTCGTATACTAGTGATTCCTCCAGAGAGCAAATTCATCCCTCCTCCCAACAAAAAATCAAACTGGAACAGATCTTACAATATTAAACTATTTAAGTGAGTCACAATTCCGAGTCAGCACCCAGACTAACTGATGTATATTTTATACGAAAATCTAAGATTTTTGTACCGTCACCCCACAAATCACATCTATGATACTTACAGTGAGCTGGGCGGTACGAGTTGTGTCCTTGTTTCTTTTCTCAATGATAACTGGTTATATGGATTTGTTTTTGCTAAAGCAAATTCAAATTTCAAAACTTTTTACTTAGATTGTATCAACATTTAGTTTGCAAGGTTGTTATTACGTAAAGTGTGACAGTCGCAGCAATTTTTGTCAGTAAGTTTTATTTGTAACTTTGAATATAAAGGTTAATTATCCAACCCCATTTCATTTACAAGTTAAGATTTATCCTACCTCAGTTCATCTGCATGTTAAAAGTTATCCTGCTTAGCTCATTTACAGGATATGAGTTGTTGCCGTGCGTCAGCTTATTTCAAGGTCAATCCCTGTCTAAGGTCTACTAACATCTTCAGGATGCCACCCACAACACCCGACTAATACCCAGGTACCTATTTAGGTATAAATGAAACACTTGTGCAAGATTTGGCCATCTTTATTCTGGAAACGTTTCGCTAACCAGTGGATTCTTCGATCCAATAAAGAGAACGGTTGAAAATGAGTAGTAGTTGAAGGTAATCAGTTCCTTATCCTGGAGTCTGTGTTCGGTCCAACAGTTTTGATAAAAGTACGACATATGGGCGGAGAAGGGATTTGTATACTACAATCGGGCGAGGTAAAACAGTGGTAGACAGAGCAACTAGTGGGAAAAAAACACTAGTGGAAGTAAGTTATGCCTATAAATTAGGTAGACAGGGACAACAGGTGACGGGAGACGTGGTTATGTCTTAACTCACCCTTGATTCGACCCGGCTCCATCGGTTATAAACTGAATGCGATACCACTGACCTACACCTGTCTAGAACTTCGTTAAGACACATGTGCAACCGTTAGATATATTTATTGCGAAGCGTTTCGCCTACGCAATAGGCTTCTTCAGTCGAGTACGGAGGAGGCAGCAGAAGCAGTAGATCCCCGGTGATGCCAAAGAAGATCACTTTAAAATGTATCACTTTAAAAGGTAGCACTTTAAAAGGTGGCACTTTGAAAGGTGGCACTTTGAAAGGTGGCACTCTGAAAGGCAGCACCTTAAGCAGGAGGTACACGAATATTGTAACTTGTCCTGTATTCGAAGTTGATTTCTTTCTTGCTGTTATCAGGAAATTTCTCTATTTATTTAGGTTAGGTTAGATTATGTTAGATTACGTTACTTAAGGTTAGGTTAGACTGGGTTAGGCTAGGATAGGTTACTTTAATTTAGGTACAGTAATACAAATCCTGAAAATAGACACCATTCTACAATTTTGAGGATAGCGAAAGACTTAGTTGATGGGGCAGGAGCACAGATGTCAACGCTGCCTTACCGCGAAAAGCTGTTTAATGACATTTTTGCCAAAGATAATACACAGATGAAGTTTAAATACAGTGAGGCAAGACCTGCATCAGTCCACTGTTTATGACACGATGTGGATCTTTTGGAAGAAAACAAGACTTGAGAAGGTAAAACGCAAGAGAGGCTCTTACATAATGCACTGAACTAGGAGCAGTTGAGAAAGTAAGGAAAGCTGCAATCAGGGGGAAAAAAAATTCCAGAACCATTAGTGAGGCCTGACATGAACCGGGCCGCGGGGACGTTTACCCCCGGAACACCCCTCTATGTATGTATCATCGATGGAATGAGGCTCGTCCAGAAACTGGAAGCCTATGGAAAGACATTTGCATGTCACGCAGATTTGATCCAAATTCACATGAGTGTACCCACAGTCTCAAGACCAGTGTTGAGTTTGATGAAAAGATCATTTCACCAGGCAATAACATCCTGCAGTGGGGAAAATTCCTGAGCAACCCTGAGAACTAGATAAGCCTGGTCAGATTCTTTACTGGAAGCGGACTGCGGTGACAGAGAGGAGTGCTACCTGCTCGCTAGGAATTACTGGGATGAGTTGCAGGGTCTGAAGACAACGCAAGAGGAAAGAGACACACAAATATTTATCCAAATTCAACCTGACTTAGAGAAGGATTCAAATCTATAGATATCAGTGCTGAAGACACAGATGTGCTGATACCGTGTCTGCTTCAGCACGAAGACATCGCACCTCTTTGTGTCATAAATGTGGAATACAGACCGTACATAGATAATGGCAAGCTTGCAAGCTGAGATGAGGTTATTTGCCAAAGATTCATCGGATTATATGCCTTTACTGGCAATGACCTAATTAGTGTGTTCGCTGGCCGTGTAAAGCTAAATGTGCTGAAGCTGTTGTAGCTTCTGAAGCAAAGCAATATCTACCAGAGGGCATTTAAGAATCTAGTGAAACTTTGAACTAATAGAGCTCAGCTACCACTTCTTTTGTGCAAAATGTGGATAGATGGAATCTAGCTAGTCAACTTTCACTATGTAAGACTCCACATGCAGTCCTTCGTGTGAATTATATCTGACCTTGATACGAAGGCAATGCCTAACGAGACAATCTGCTGTACCAGACACAGGGATGTGAATGAACCACAGATGTTGATGGCAATCTAACCATAGAATGGATGCCAGGATGACTAGCACCAGATGCTGTGTTGCAGCTCATATCTTACGAGTACTCGCCTATATGTGGGCTTCTGCGCCCCTCCCCATCGCTAGCTGCTTCTAGGTCCACTCTCTCCCGGCTTCAAGAGCCTTGTAGTGCCTACAAACTTTCAGACGGTATATGCCGGGTTAATCAGCCGAAATGCACAGATATGTTCAAGTTGCAGATGTGCTCCAATCAGAGAAATGACGATATATATAAGGTCGTGCCGAATAAGCAAAACTTTTGGCTTAAATAGCAACGCTCTTCTTGCCAAATAAGGCAAGCGAAAATTTGTGTTTTTCCATAATTTCGAAAAAATCATTCTGAGCCTAACGAAAAAATATATATTTCAATGTGTTTGTTTATTAAATTATTGTAAATTTATCTAAAATATATTTAGTTGGATTAGGTTAAATTAAATTACGCTTGTTATAATAAGATTAGGTAAGTTTTCTAAGGTTCTTTCGGTACAAAATTATTAATTTTTACATTAACATACTTGAAAAAAAATATATATATATATCTATAAACGTATAAGTGAAAATTTTAGAAAGGACTTAATTTTAAATGAGTTCTTGGTAATTGACAAATTTTACCTATTCAGCACGACACACACGCATATATATATATATATATATATATATATATATATATATATATATATATATATATATATATATATATATATATATATATGTGTGTGTGTGTGTGTGTGTGTGTGTGTGTGTGTGTGTGTGTGCGCGCCGCTGGCCGTCTCCCACAAAGGCAGTGTGACCGGAAAAGGAAACTCTTTCACCATCATTCACAATATCACTGTTTTGCCAGAGGTGTGTAGATACGACAGATTAGATATCACTCTAAACAACAAATATCCTTATGCACTTAATATACAATATAGATGCTCTTGTTAAAATATAGATAATAAACATTATAGATGCTCATATTTTTACATGTAGTATTTTGGAACAAGTATTACTGTAAAACATTTGATATTATT